>NW_027520894.1:0-24290 GCF_051991255.1 Vanacampus margaritifer
CCAAGAAAATATGGGGCAGGGCCAATTAGAGTTAAACAAGGAGCCTCCAAAGGAGCAAAGGGAACACCGGACAGTCAGGTTTCCAGCCGCCTTGAGGCAGCCCCTCGAATCAGAGAGGGAGAATGTGCAGACCCTTGAATTAGAAGGGGAGAAGGTGGACGCGCCACAAATAGAGAATTATGAGGAGGCCCTGGAGGCAACTGTGAGGAGAATGAGAAAGGAGTGGACAACTGAGAAAGTAACGGAGTTACTGCTGAGACCCCAACTGGAGGAACCCGAGGGATTGTTGTCGCTGGGAACTCCGCCACTGACCCCGACAGCCGTGAGCTTGCAAAGCCTTCTGGAAACTTCCGAAGCAGACGAAGCTGTGGGGGAACTGATTTCCCTGGATCCTGAACCGGTCCAGGTTGAGGCCCAGAAGCCACATAATAGGGTGGAGGAAATGTCCTTGGGGTCTCAGAACAGTTGGTGGGACATGGAGGAACCCCAGCCGAGTAGAGTGTCACGTCATCAGAACACACAAAGAAAGATGACAGACTGGAATCTGAAAGTTAGGAGGAAGTGCCTAATAATTGGGGATTCCAATTTGGCCAAGATTCCACCATACTATAATGATGACGTGCAAGTGGAGTGTTACCCGGGTGGCCATTTCAGACATGGTCAGGGCCTGATGGAAAGAACAGTAGCACCTGAGGATGTGGTGGTCGAAAAAATTGTTTTGGCTTTTGGCATCAACAGCAGGGCCAACAAATGTAAGGAGACCACAGTTAAGAATCTGCAGGGAGCCATAAGAGCCTCAAAGCGAAAGTTCCCTTATGCAGAGGTCTGGATTCCTCTGATTAATTTTTCGGAGGAGCTTCCAGCGGAGGAGAAAGAGAATCTGCAGGACTTGAATTGCCACATTGAAAGAAATATGGGCTACATTCCTCTCTTGCCTGCTTCCAAATTTCAGGTGGGGGGTGATGATGTTCATTGGACGGAGGAGACGGCAGCAGCCATGTTCACCCATTGGTTGGAAGTTTTAAACTCGCCTGCCCATTGAGTCTCTATGTAGAAGGGGCAATGGAGGAACGGTCCTTGGTGGCGCAGGATGTGGTGGTTCTGGCGAAGAATTTTTCTTTATCCAGGCCACAGCTGAGTGTACTGCAGAAGGGCTTGTCTTTCATTCCTTCCCTGGATATTGGAAAAAACCAAAAAGCACAGTTTGAATTAGATTTACAAAATTATCATAGGAAATTAAAATTGATTACCTATTTTAAGGACTCAGGCAGACAGGACCCACTCCCATGGATGGGCCCTTCTACCTGGACGCCTCCGGTACGGGACTTACCTGTGGAAATCCAAGAATTGATCGATTTGGACCGTGAAACATTTGACAAATATTGGATACCTGTCCTGGAGAAACGCAATTTGACGGTAGAGGAGGTAAAAGCTTTACGGGAGTTGACACATATGAAACATGTGGTGATAAAGCCAGCCGACAAGGGTTCAGCGGTGGTAGTCTTGGGCCGGGAACAATACGTCATGGAAGCGGAGAGACAATTAAATGATCCGATATATTACAAAAAATTGGAGAAACCCATTTATTGGGAAACCTTGCCAAAAGTGGCAGAAATTGTAAAACGGTTGAAAAATAAAACATTTATTAATGCGAAGCAGCAAAAATATTTGATGGGGCAGGTGGAACCGAGGGAACGGCGGTTTTACATCCTCCCCAAAATCCATAAAAGTCCCGAAAAGTGGACGGTTCCATTCCAGGTTCCCCCGGGGAGACCGATAGTGTCAGATTGTGGGAGCGACACATACGCCACAGCAGAGTATCTAGACTACTATCTTAATCCGCTCTCAGTGAAACACCCGGCATATGTGAGGGACACATACCATTTTATTGAGATGGTGAAAGCTCTGGAGATTCACTCGGATTTCTTGTTCTTTTCAATGGATGTGGACAATTTATACACCAACATTCCAATACCAACGGGGATGGAATGCGTGCGCAAGATTTTTCAAAAATATCCCGACCCAAAACGCCCTGATGCTGAATTGCTCGAATTGTTAGACATCAATCTGACAAGGAACGATTTCATATTTAACAACAGACATTATTTACAAGTAAAAGGCACAGCTATGGGAAAGAAATTTGCCCCAGCCTACGCCAACATATTCATGGCAAATTGGGAGGAGGAAGTTCTTGCAAAATGCAAACAAAAACCATCTTGTTACCTGAGATATTTGGATGATATATGGGGAATTTGGACCGGGACAGAACAAGAATTTTGGAAATTTGTGGCTATTCTAAATTCTCATGATCCGTCAATTCAACTAAAAACAGAAATTCACCGGCAATCAATTGATTTTTTGGACACCACTATTTACAAGGGACAAAATTTTACTCATGATTCCAAATTAGATATAAAAGTACATTTCAAAATTACAGACACACATGCTTTGGTACATAAATCAAGCTTCCACCCAGCCCACACATTCAGGGGGATTGTGAAATCGCAACTCCTACGATTTCATAGAATATGTACGAGAGAAGATGATTTCCTGACGGCGGTCAAAACCCTATTCAAGGCCTTGAAGAACCGTGGCTATGGGAAGTCGTTCTTACGGAACTGCCTAAAGACCTTCCGAGAAAGACGACAAAGGGAACGTCCCAATCTCATTCCAATGATTGTGACTTATTCAACTATGTGCAACAGTCTCCAGAGGAGACTAAAACACAATTTTCACCGAATTTTGTCCCCGACGGCATGGATGCCGCAATCGACAGTGATAGCGGCCTTTAGAAGAAATAAGAATTTGCAAGACTTATTGGTCCGAGCCAGCTTGCCGCAATTAGAGAAACGAAAATCTCAGCCATTGAGCAGACACTTCACGGGCCTTAAATTCGTCCGAAATGCCCGTGAGAAGACGGTCTTCAAAATAGAACAGGTCTTTAGCCCATGTTCAACAAATTGTGTTTATTTGATATATTGTGAGAAGTGTGGTGTTAAATACGTTGGAGAAACCAAAAACTCTTTAATAATGCGCTTGACACAACACACATACAACATACGTAACAAAAAAGAAATGGACAGACCATTGGTACTCCATTTTGTAGGCCATGGTCTTGAATCTTTGAGGATTTCGGGGTTGCAGCGATGTACAGAGTGGTCGGATAGCAAGAGGAAGGCTGTAGAGAGGCATTGGATATGGTTGCTGGGAACGCGGGGTCCTTATGGTTTGAACACCAACCCTAACCCTAACCCCTACCCCAACTCTAACCCTAACCCCAACCCTAATCCCAACCCCTAACCCTAACCTCCAACCCTAACCCTAACCCTAACCTCCAACCCTAACCCTAACCTTAACCCCAACCCTAACCCCAACCCCTAACCCCAACCCTAACCCCCAACCCTAACCCCCAACCCTAACCCCAACCCCTAACCCCTAACCCTAACCCCTAACCCTAACCCCAACCCCTAACCCTAACCCCCAACCCTAACCCCAACCCTAACCTTAACCCCTAACCCCAACCCTAACCCCCAACCCTAATCCCAACCCTAACCCCTAACCCCAACCCTAACCCCTAACCCCAACCCCTAACCCCAACCCTAACCCCAACCCTAACCCCAACCCCTAACCCCAACCCCTAACCCTACCCCAACCCTAACCCCTAACCCCAACCCTAACCCCAACCCTAACCCCAACCCCTAACCCCAACCCCTAACCCCAACCCCTAACCCCTAACCCCAACCCCAACCCCTAACCCCAACCCTAACCCCTAACCCCTAACCCCCAACCCTAACCCCAACCCTAACCTTAACCCCTAACCCTAACCCCTAACCCTAACCCCAACCCTAACCCCCAACCCTAACCCCAACCCATAACCCTAACCCCAACCCCTAACCCCAACCCTAATCCCAACCCTAACCCCTAACCCCAACCCTAACCCCTAACCCCAACCCCTAACCCCAACCCCAACCCTAACCCCAACCCCTAACCCCTAACCCTAACCCCAACCCCAACCCTAACCCCTAACCCCTAACCCTAACTCATACGGCAACCCTATAATTGTACATAACCCTAATTTCATGGTGTTTTAAAAAAAAGATAAAAATATCATAGGTGCATAATTAGTGGGATGTTAAAATGTATAGTAATTTTATGATGTTAAGAAAGATACAAAAGATAAATAGATCACTAATGCATAATTAATGAGTAGTCGATATGTACAGCAAATTCAGGATGTTAAAAAAGGTAAATACGATTAAAATGCATAAATAATGACATGTAAATATGTACAGTACATTTGTGTATATATATATATATAAATATATACACTTTAAAGTTAAATTAGGATACAAAGTATAGGTTTGCTTTTTCATTGTACAGGGAGTGGGCGTGTTCAATTTGAGTTGGGGCGGGCTGGTTTCGCAATTAGAGTTGCTCGCAGACTCACAGCTGCTCAGTTGGAGTTTAGTCGTCGCAGAGGCAACATCTCTCGCTTAAGAGCTTAATTGCGTGTGGTTGTTTTTCAGTGTGCCAGATACCTGAAGAAGGCTCTGAAAGAGCCGAAACGTCGTTTTGGCACACTACTATTGATTTTTTGATTACTAATTGATATTTTTGTTTATATTTTCAAATTTTTCCAATTTTTTACTTTTTTTCTCTTTTCTTAGGTTTTTGGGTTTATGTTTTTGGGGGGGCTTATTACTTAAATAACAAAGGCGACTCCTATTATAGTAAATAAGTTTGATTAGTGATTTATTATACATAGTAAACCCTAGACACATAACATACATTCACGAACAACACATACACAAATACAAACAATGGACGGTGGGTGGACAGTAGTCCGTTATGGACGCCGTCGACCTGGACCACATGATAGGGACTATGGCCCTGAGAGAGGCCGTGGATGGAAGGACAGAGCACCTTCCTTCCGCTCCAGGAGGGGGGGATATTCCCCCTATCCTGCGAGGGGAAGGGTTCAGTCCCTTTTTCCTAACCGGCCAGTGCCTCCTTCGCGGTCCTCTCAGTGTGCCGGTCCCAGGAACCGCTCGTATGCAGCGGCAGTTCGCCAAAACTGGAGACCCGCTCAACGCAGACCCTCTCCACGGGCTGCTGGGTCAGAGGTCCGGCGACAAGCAGCAGACCCCCAGCTTGGGAGACTGGTGCGGAAGTTACATGCGGTTGTCAAGACAGTACATCATCTACGCAATGTAGATCCGAAAAATGACAACCCACAGCCACGCATGATTGCGAGAATGGCTGAAACTTTGACATCAATGATCAAGCCGGCATTCCCCAAACGGCAGACAATGGAACTGGTAGAGGGGAATGCGAAAAATTGGGCTTACACCACCTGTTTAATTTTGTGGGACCACTATCAGGGGTGTCTGGAGGAACAGCTGGGGGAGTTGTCGGAGATACTTACCCCAGATTGGAAAACGGCTTTGGAAGTGGCCATCCGTTGGGCCAAGTGGAAGCTACCCCATGTCACACAGGAGGTGATTGACCATGTGGAGGCATTGATCATTGCCATGTTGGACAAGAACGGTCCGGAGGTCGCTCAGGCTCCGCCGCCCTCAAGACTTGAGCCCGAGGCTCCATTGCACTCTACACCAAGGCCAGTGGCTCGACTAGTGACCCAGCAACGGGCTCCTGCCCAAGAAAATATGGGGCAGGGCCAATTAGAGTTAAACAAGGAGCCTCCAAAGGAGCAAAGGGAACACCGGACAGTCAGGTTTCCAGCCGCCTTGAGGCAGCCCCTCGAATCAGAGAGGGAGAATGTGCAGACCCTTGAATTAGAAGGGGAGAAGGTGGACGCGCCACAAATAGAGAATTATGAGGAGGCCCTGGAGGCAACTGTGAGGAGAATGAGAAAGGAGTGGACAACTGAGAAAGTAACGGAGTTACTGCTGAGACCCCAACTGGAGGAACCCGAGGGATTGTTGTCGCTGGGAACTCCGCCACTGACCCCGACAGCCGTGAGCTTGCAAAGCCTTCTGGAAACTTCCGAAGCAGACGAAGCTGTGGGGGAACTGATTTCCCTGGATCCTGAACCGGTCCAGGTTGAGGCCCAGAAGCCACATAATAGGGTGGAGGAAATGTCCTTGGGGTCTCAGAACAGTTGGTGGGACATGGAGGAACCCCAGCCGAGTAGAGTGTCACGTCATCAGAACACACAAAGAAAGATGACAGACTGGAATCTGAAAGTTAGGAGGAAGTGCCTAATAATTGGGGATTCCAATTTGGCCAAGATTCCACCATACTATAATGATGACGTGCAAGTGGAGTGTTACCCGGGTGGCCATTTCAGACATGGTCAGGGCCTGATGGAAAGAACAGTAGCACCTGAGGATGTGGTGGTCGAAAAAATTGTTTTGGCTTTTGGCATCAACAGCAGGGCCAACAAATGTAAGGAGACCACAGTTAAGAATCTGCAGGGAGCCATAAGAGCCTCAAAGCGAAAGTTCCCTTATGCAGAGGTCTGGATTCCTCTGATTAATTTTTCGGAGGAGCTTCCAGCGGAGGAGAAAGAGAATCTGCAGGACTTGAATTGCCACATTGAAAGAAATATGGGCTACATTCCTCTCTTGCCTGCTTCCAAATTTCAGGTGGGGGGTGATGATGTTCATTGGACGGAGGAGACGGCAGCAGCCATGTTCACCCATTGGTTGGAAGTTTTAAACTCGCCTGCCCATTGAGTCTCTATGTAGAAGGGGCAATGGAGGAACGGTCCTTGGTGGCGCAGGATGTGGTGGTTCTGGCGAAGAATTTTTCTTTATCCAGGCCACAGCTGAGTGTACTGCAGAAGGGCTTGTCTTTCATTCCTTCCCTGGATATTGGAAAAAACCAAAAAGCACAGTTTGAATTAGATTTACAAAATTATCATAGGAAATTAAAATTGATTACCTATTTTAAGGACTCAGGCAGACAGGACCCACTCCCATGGATGGGCCCTTCTACCTGGACGCCTCCGGTACGGGACTTACCTGTGGAAATCCAAGAATTGATCGATTTGGACCGTGAAACATTTGACAAATATTGGATACCTGTCCTGGAGAAACGCAATTTGACGGTAGAGGAGGTAAAAGCTTTACGGGAGTTGACACATATGAAACATGTGGTGATAAAGCCAGCCGACAAGGGTTCAGCGGTGGTAGTCTTGGGCCGGGAACAATACGTCATGGAAGCGGAGAGACAATTAAATGATCCGATATATTACAAAAAATTGGAGAAACCCATTTATTGGGAAACCTTGCCAAAAGTGGCAGAAATTGTAAAACGGTTGAAAAATAAAACATTTATTAATGCGAAGCAGCAAAAATATTTGATGGGGCAGGTGGAACCGAGGGAACGGCGGTTTTACATCCTCCCCAAAATCCATAAAAGTCCCGAAAAGTGGACGGTTCCATTCCAGGTTCCCCCGGGGAGACCGATAGTGTCAGATTGTGGGAGCGACACATACGCCACAGCAGAGTATCTAGACTACTATCTTAATCCGCTCTCAGTGAAACACCCGGCATATGTGAGGGACACATACCATTTTATTGAGATGGTGAAAGCTCTGGAGATTCACTCGGATTTCTTGTTCTTTTCAATGGATGTGGACAATTTATACACCAACATTCCAATACCAACGGGGATGGAATGCGTGCGCAAGATTTTTCAAAAATATCCCGACCCAAAACGCCCTGATGCTGAATTGCTCGAATTGTTAGACATCAATCTGACAAGGAACGATTTCATATTTAACAACAGACATTATTTACAAGTAAAAGGCACAGCTATGGGAAAGAAATTTGCCCCAGCCTACGCCAACATATTCATGGCAAATTGGGAGGAGGAAGTTCTTGCAAAATGCAAACAAAAACCATCTTGTTACCTGAGATATTTGGATGATATATGGGGAATTTGGACCGGGACAGAACAAGAATTTTGGAAATTTGTGGCTATTCTAAATTCTCATGATCCGTCAATTCAACTAAAAACAGAAATTCACCGGCAATCAATTGATTTTTTGGACACCACTATTTACAAGGGACAAAATTTTACTCATGATTCCAAATTAGATATAAAAGTACATTTCAAAATTACAGACACACATGCTTTGGTACATAAATCAAGCTTCCACCCAGCCCACACATTCAGGGGGATTGTGAAATCGCAACTCCTACGATTTCATAGAATATGTACGAGAGAAGATGATTTCCTGACGGCGGTCAAAACCCTATTCAAGGCCTTGAAGAACCGTGGCTATGGGAAGTCGTTCTTACGGAACTGCCTAAAGACCTTCCGAGAAAGACGACAAAGGGAACGTCCCAATCTCATTCCAATGATTGTGACTTATTCAACTATGTGCAACAGTCTCCAGAGGAGACTAAAACACAATTTTCACCGAATTTTGTCCCCGACGGCATGGATGCCGCAATCGACAGTGATAGCGGCCTTTAGAAGAAATAAGAATTTGCAAGACTTATTGGTCCGAGCCAGCTTGCCGCAATTAGAGAAACGAAAATCTCAGCCATTGAGCAGACACTTCACGGGCCTTAAATTCGTCCGAAATGCCCGTGAGAAGACGGTCTTCAAAATAGAACAGGTCTTTAGCCCATGTTCAACAAATTGTGTTTATTTGATATATTGTGAGAAGTGTGGTGTTAAATACGTTGGAGAAACCAAAAACTCTTTAATAATGCGCTTGACACAACACACATACAACATACGTAACAAAAAAGAAATGGACAGACCATTGGTACTCCATTTTGTAGGCCATGGTCTTGAATCTTTGAGGATTTCGGGGTTGCAGCGATGTACAGAGTGGTCGGATAGCAAGAGGAAGGCTGTAGAGAGGCATTGGATATGGTTGCTGGGAACGCGGGGTCCTTATGGTTTGAACACCAACCCTAACCCTAACCCCTACCCCAACTCTAACCCTAACCCCAACCCTAATCCCAACCCCTAACCCTAACCTCCAACCCTAACCCTAACCCTAACCTCCAACCCTAACCCTAACCTTAACCCCAACCCTAACCCCAACCCCTAACCCCAACCCTAACCCCCAACCCTAACCCCCAACCCTAACCCCAACCCCTAACCCCTAACCCTAACCCCTAACCCTAACCCCAACCCCTAACCCTAACCCCCAACCCTAACCCCAACCCTAACCTTAACCCCTAACCCCAACCCTAACCCCCAACCCTAATCCCAACCCTAACCCCTAACCCCAACCCTAACCCCTAACCCCAACCCCTAACCCCAACCCTAACCCCAACCCTAACCCCAACCCCTAACCCCAACCCCTAACCCTACCCCAACCCTAACCCCTAACCCCAACCCTAACCCCAACCCTAACCCCAACCCCTAACCCCAACCCCTAACCCCAACCCCTAACCCCTAACCCCAACCCCAACCCCTAACCCCAACCCTAACCCCTAACCCCTAACCCCCAACCCTAACCCCAACCCTAACCTTAACCCCTAACCCTAACCCCTAACCCTAACCCCAACCCTAACCCCCAACCCTAACCCCAACCCATAACCCTAACCCCAACCCCTAACCCCAACCCTAATCCCAACCCTAACCCCTAACCCCAACCCTAACCCCTAACCCCAACCCCTAACCCCAACCCCAACCCTAACCCCAACCCCTAACCCCTAACCCTAACCCCAACCCCAACCCTAACCCCTAACCCCTAACCCTAACTCATACGGCAACCCTATAATTGTACATAACCCTAATTTCATGGTGTTTTAAAAAAAAGATAAAAATATCATAGGTGCATAATTAGTGGGATGTTAAAATGTATAGTAATTTTATGATGTTAAGAAAGATACAAAAGATAAATAGATCACTAATGCATAATTAATGAGTAGTCGATATGTACAGCAAATTCAGGATGTTAAAAAAGGTAAATACGATTAAAATGCATAAATAATGACATGTAAATATGTACAGTACATTTGTGTATATATATATATATAAATATATACACTTTAAAGTTAAATTAGGATACAAAGTATAGGTTTGCTTTTTCATTGTACAGGGAGTGGGCGTGTTCAATTTGAGTTGGGGCGGGCTGGTTTCGCAATTAGAGTTGCTCGCAGACTCACAGCTGCTCAGTTGGAGTTTAGTCGTCGCAGAGGCAACATCTCTCGCTTAAGAGCTTAATTGCGTGTGGTTGTTTTTCAGTGTGCCAGATACCTGAAGAAGGCTCTGAAAGAGCCGAAACGTCGTTTTGGCACACTACTATTGATTTTTTGATTACTAATTGATATTTTTGTTTATATTTTCAAATTTTTCCAATTTTTTACTTTTTTTCTCTTTTCTTAGGTTTTTGGGTTTATGTTTTTGGGGGGGCTTATTACTTAAATAACAAAGGCGACTCCTATTATAGTAAATAAGTTTGATTAGTGATTTATTATACATAGTAAACCCTAGACACATAACATACATTCACGAACAACACATACACAAATACAAACAATGGACGGTGGGTGGACAGTAGTCCGTTATGGACGCCGTCGACCTGGACCACATGATAGGGACTATGGCCCTGAGAGAGGCCGTGGATGGAAGGACAGAGCACCTTCCTTCCGCTCCAGGAGGGGGGGATATTCCCCCTATCCTGCGAGGGGAAGGGTTCAGTCCCTTTTTCCTAACCGGCCAGTGCCTCCTTCGCGGTCCTCTCAGTGTGCCGGTCCCAGGAACCGCTCGTATGCAGCGGCAGTTCGCCAAAACTGGAGACCCGCTCAACGCAGACCCTCTCCACGGGCTGCTGGGTCAGAGGTCCGGCGACAAGCAGCAGACCCCCAGCTTGGGAGACTGGTGCGGAAGTTACATGCGGTTGTCAAGACAGTACATCATCTACGCAATGTAGATCCGAAAAATGACAACCCACAGCCACGCATGATTGCGAGAATGGCTGAAACTTTGACATCAATGATCAAGCCGGCATTCCCCAAACGGCAGACAATGGAACTGGTAGAGGGGAATGCGAAAAATTGGGCTTACACCACCTGTTTAATTTTGTGGGACCACTATCAGGGGTGTCTGGAGGAACAGCTGGGGGAGTTGTCGGAGATACTTACCCCAGATTGGAAAACGGCTTTGGAAGTGGCCATCCGTTGGGCCAAGTGGAAGCTACCCCATGTCACACAGGAGGTGATTGACCATGTGGAGGCATTGATCATTGCCATGTTGGACAAGAACGGTCCGGAGGTCGCTCAGGCTCCGCCGCCCTCAAGACTTGAGCCCGAGGCTCCATTGCACTCTACACCAAGGCCAGTGGCTCGACTAGTGACCCAGCAACGGGCTCCTGCCCAAGAAAATATGGGGCAGGGCCAATTAGAGTTAAACAAGGAGCCTCCAAAGGAGCAAAGGGAACACCGGACAGTCAGGTTTCCAGCCGCCTTGAGGCAGCCCCTCGAATCAGAGAGGGAGAATGTGCAGACCCTTGAATTAGAAGGGGAGAAGGTGGACGCGCCACAAATAGAGAATTATGAGGAGGCCCTGGAGGCAACTGTGAGGAGAATGAGAAAGGAGTGGACAACTGAGAAAGTAACGGAGTTACTGCTGAGACCCCAACTGGAGGAACCCGAGGGATTGTTGTCGCTGGGAACTCCGCCACTGACCCCGACAGCCGTGAGCTTGCAAAGCCTTCTGGAAACTTCCGAAGCAGACGAAGCTGTGGGGGAACTGATTTCCCTGGATCCTGAACCGGTCCAGGTTGAGGCCCAGAAGCCACATAATAGGGTGGAGGAAATGTCCTTGGGGTCTCAGAACAGTTGGTGGGACATGGAGGAACCCCAGCCGAGTAGAGTGTCACGTCATCAGAACACACAAAGAAAGATGACAGACTGGAATCTGAAAGTTAGGAGGAAGTGCCTAATAATTGGGGATTCCAATTTGGCCAAGATTCCACCATACTATAATGATGACGTGCAAGTGGAGTGTTACCCGGGTGGCCATTTCAGACATGGTCAGGGCCTGATGGAAAGAACAGTAGCACCTGAGGATGTGGTGGTCGAAAAAATTGTTTTGGCTTTTGGCATCAACAGCAGGGCCAACAAATGTAAGGAGACCACAGTTAAGAATCTGCAGGGAGCCATAAGAGCCTCAAAGCGAAAGTTCCCTTATGCAGAGGTCTGGATTCCTCTGATTAATTTTTCGGAGGAGCTTCCAGCGGAGGAGAAAGAGAATCTGCAGGACTTGAATTGCCACATTGAAAGAAATATGGGCTACATTCCTCTCTTGCCTGCTTCCAAATTTCAGGTGGGGGGTGATGATGTTCATTGGACGGAGGAGACGGCAGCAGCCATGTTCACCCATTGGTTGGAAGTTTTAAACTCGCCTGCCCATTGAGTCTCTATGTAGAAGGGGCAATGGAGGAACGGTCCTTGGTGGCGCAGGATGTGGTGGTTCTGGCGAAGAATTTTTCTTTATCCAGGCCACAGCTGAGTGTACTGCAGAAGGGCTTGTCTTTCATTCCTTCCCTGGATATTGGAAAAAACCAAAAAGCACAGTTTGAATTAGATTTACAAAATTATCATAGGAAATTAAAATTGATTACCTATTTTAAGGACTCAGGCAGACAGGACCCACTCCCATGGATGGGCCCTTCTACCTGGACGCCTCCGGTACGGGACTTACCTGTGGAAATCCAAGAATTGATCGATTTGGACCGTGAAACATTTGACAAATATTGGATACCTGTCCTGGAGAAACGCAATTTGACGGTAGAGGAGGTAAAAGCTTTACGGGAGTTGACACATATGAAACATGTGGTGATAAAGCCAGCCGACAAGGGTTCAGCGGTGGTAGTCTTGGGCCGGGAACAATACGTCATGGAAGCGGAGAGACAATTAAATGATCCGATATATTACAAAAAATTGGAGAAACCCATTTATTGGGAAACCTTGCCAAAAGTGGCAGAAATTGTAAAACGGTTGAAAAATAAAACATTTATTAATGCGAAGCAGCAAAAATATTTGATGGGGCAGGTGGAACCGAGGGAACGGCGGTTTTACATCCTCCCCAAAATCCATAAAAGTCCCGAAAAGTGGACGGTTCCATTCCAGGTTCCCCCGGGGAGACCGATAGTGTCAGATTGTGGGAGCGACACATACGCCACAGCAGAGTATCTAGACTACTATCTTAATCCGCTCTCAGTGAAACACCCGGCATATGTGAGGGACACATACCATTTTATTGAGATGGTGAAAGCTCTGGAGATTCACTCGGATTTCTTGTTCTTTTCAATGGATGTGGACAATTTATACACCAACATTCCAATACCAACGGGGATGGAATGCGTGCGCAAGATTTTTCAAAAATATCCCGACCCAAAACGCCCTGATGCTGAATTGCTCGAATTGTTAGACATCAATCTGACAAGGAACGATTTCATATTTAACAACAGACATTATTTACAAGTAAAAGGCACAGCTATGGGAAAGAAATTTGCCCCAGCCTACGCCAACATATTCATGGCAAATTGGGAGGAGGAAGTTCTTGCAAAATGCAAACAAAAACCATCTTGTTACCTGAGATATTTGGATGATATATGGGGAATTTGGACCGGGACAGAACAAGAATTTTGGAAATTTGTGGCTATTCTAAATTCTCATGATCCGTCAATTCAACTAAAAACAGAAATTCACCGGCAATCAATTGATTTTTTGGACACCACTATTTACAAGGGACAAAATTTTACTCATGATTCCAAATTAGATATAAAAGTACATTTCAAAATTACAGACACACATGCTTTGGTACATAAATCAAGCTTCCACCCAGCCCACACATTCAGGGGGATTGTGAAATCGCAACTCCTACGATTTCATAGAATATGTACGAGAGAAGATGATTTCCTGACGGCGGTCAAAACCCTATTCAAGGCCTTGAAGAACCGTGGCTATGGGAAGTCGTTCTTACGGAACTGCCTAAAGACCTTCCGAGAAAGACGACAAAGGGAACGTCCCAATCTCATTCCAATGATTGTGACTTATTCAACTATGTGCAACAGTCTCCAGAGGAGACTAAAACACAATTTTCACCGAATTTTGTCCCCGACGGCATGGATGCCGCAATCGACAGTGATAGCGGCCTTTAGAAGAAATAAGAATTTGCAAGACTTATTGGTCCGAGCCAGCTTGCCGCAATTAGAGAAACGAAAATCTCAGCCATTGAGCAGACACTTCACGGGCCTTAAATTCGTCCGAAATGCCCGTGAGAAGACGGTCTTCAAAATAGAACAGGTCTTTAGCCCATGTTCAACAAATTGTGTTTATTTGATATATTGTGAGAAGTGTGGTGTTAAATACGTTGGAGAAACCAAAAACTCTTTAATAATGCGCTTGACACAACACACATACAACATACGTAACAAAAAAGAAATGGACAGACCATTGGTACTCCATTTTGTAGGCCATGGTCTTGAATCTTTGAGGATTTCGGGGTTGCAGCGATGTACAGAGTGGTCGGATAGCAAGAGGAAGGCTGTAGAGAGGCATTGGATATGGTTGCTGGGAACGCGGGGTCCTTATGGTTTGAACACCAACCCTAACCCTAACCCCTACCCCAACTCTAACCCTAACCCCAACCCTAATCCCAACCCCTAACCCTAACCTCCAACCCTAACCCTAACCCTAACCTCCAACCCTAACCCTAACCTTAACCCCAACCCTAACCCCAACCCCTAACCCCAACCCTAACCCCCAACCCTAACCCCCAACCCTAACCCCAACCCCTAACCCCTAACCCTAACCCCTAACCCTAACCCCAACCCCTAACCCTAACCCCCAACCCTAACCCCAACCCTAACCTTAACCCCTAACCCCAACCCTAACCCCCAACCCTAATCCCAACCCTAACCCCTAACCCCAACCCTAACCCCTAACCCCAACCCCTAACCCCAACCCTAACCCCAACCCTAACCCCAACCCCTAACCCCAACCCCTAACCCTACCCCAACCCTAACCCCTAACCCCAACCCTAACCCCAACCCTAACCCCAACCCCTAACCCCAACCCCTAACCCCAACCCCTAACCCCTAACCCCAACCCCAACCCCTAACCCCAACCCTAACCCCTAACCCCTAACCCCCAACCCTAACCCCAACCCTAACCTTAACCCCTAACCCTAACCCCTAACCCTAACCCCAACCCTAACCCCCAACCCTAACCCCAACCCATAACCCTAACCCCAACCCCTAACCCCAACCCTAATCCCAACCCTAACCCCTAACCCCAACCCTAACCCCTAACCCCAACCCCTAACCCCAACCCCAACCCTAACCCCAACCCCTAACCCCTAACCCTAACCCCAACCCCAACCCTAACCCCTAACCCCTAACCCTAACTCATACGGCAACCCTATAATTGTACATAACCCTAATTTCATGGTGTTTTAAAAAAAAGATAAAAATATCATAGGTGCATAATTAGTGGGATGTTAAAATGTATAGTAATTTTATGATGTTAAGAAAGATACAAAAGATAAATAGATCACTAATGCATAATTAATGAGTAGTCGATATGTACAGCAAATTCAGGATGTTAAAAAAGGTAAATACGATTAAAATGCATAAATAATGACATGTAAATATGTACAGTACATTTGTGTATATATATATATATAAATATATACACTTTAAAGTTAAATTAGGATACAAAGTATAGGTTTGCTTTTTCATTGTACAGGGAGTGGGCGTGTTCAATTTGAGTTGGGGCGGGCTGGTTTCGCAATTAGAGTTGCTCGCAGACTCACAGCTGCTCAGTTGGAGTTTAGTCGTCGCAGAGGCAACATCTCTCGCTTAAGAGCTTAATTGCGTGTGGTTGTTTTTCAGTGTGCCAGATACCTGAAGAAGGCTCTGAAAGAGCCGAAACGTCGTTTTGGCACACTACTATTGATTTTTTGATTACTAATTGATATTTTTGTTTATATTTTCAAATTTTTCCAATTTTTTACTTTTTTTCTCTTTTCTTAGGTTTTTGGGTTTATGTTTTTGGGGGGGCTTATTACTTAAATAACAAAGGCGACTCCTATTATAGTAAATAAGTTTGATTAGTGATTTATTATACATAGTAAACCCTAGACACATAACATACATTCACGAACAACACATACACAAATACAAACAATGGACGGTGGGTGGACAGTAGTCCGTTATGGACGCCGTCGACCTGGACCACATGATAGGGACTATGGCCCTGAGAGAGGCCGTGGATGGAAGGACAGAGCACCTTCCTTCCGCTCCAGGAGGGGGGGATATTCCCCCTATCCTGCGAGGGGAAGGGTTCAGTCCCTTTTTCCTAACCGGCCAGTGCCTCCTTCGCGGTCCTCTCAGTGTGCCGGTCCCAGGAACCGCTCGTATGCAGCGGCAGTTCGCCAAAACTGGAGACCCGCTCAACGCAGACCCTCTCCACGGGCTGCTGGGTCAGAGGTCCGGCGACAAGCAGCAGACCCCCAGCTTGGGAGACTGGTGCGGAAGTTACATGCGGTTGTCAAGACAGTACATCATCTACGCAATGTAGATCCGAAAAATGACAACCCACAGCCACGCATGATTGCGAGAATGGCTGAAACTTTGACATCAATGATCAAGCCGGCATTCCCCAAACGGCAGACAATGGAACTGGTAGAGGGGAATGCGAAAAATTGGGCTTACACCACCTGTTTAATTTTGTGGGACCACTATCAGGGGTGTCTGGAGGAACAGCTGGGGGAGTTGTCGGAGATACTTACCCCAGATTGGAAAACGGCTTTGGAAGTGGCCATCCGTTGGGCCAAGTGGAAGCTACCCCATGTCACACAGGAGGTGATTGACCATGTGGAGGCATTGATCATTGCCATGTTGGACAAGAACGGTCCGGAGGTCGCTCAGGCTCCGCCGCCCTCAAGACTTGAGCCCGAGGCTCCATTGCACTCTACACCAAGGCCAGTGGCTCGACTAGTGACCCAGCAACGGGCTCCTGCCCAAGAAAATATGGGGCAGGGCCAATTAGAGTTAAACAAGGAGCCTCCAAAGGAGCAAAGGGAACACCGGACAGTCAGGTTTCCAGCCGCCTTGAGGCAGCCCCTCGAATCAGAGAGGGAGAATGTGCAGACCCTTGAATTAGAAGGGGAGAAGGTGGACGCGCCACAAATAGAGAATTATGAGGAGGCCCTGGAGGCAACTGTGAGGAGAATGAGAAAGGAGTGGACAACTGAGAAAGTAACGGAGTTACTGCTGAGACCCCAACTGGAGGAACCCGAGGGATTGTTGTCGCTGGGAACTCCGCCACTGACCCCGACAGCCGTGAGCTTGCAAAGCCTTCTGGAAACTTCCGAAGCAGACGAAGCTGTGGGGGAACTGATTTCCCTGGATCCTGAACCGGTCCAGGTTGAGGCCCAGAAGCCACATAATAGGGTGGAGGAAATGTCCTTGGGGTCTCAGAACAGTTGGTGGGACATGGAGGAACCCCAGCCGAGTAGAGTGTCACGTCATCAGAACACACAAAGAAAGATGACAGACTGGAATCTGAAAGTTAGGAGGAAGTGCCTAATAATTGGGGATTCCAATTTGGCCAAGATTCCACCATACTATAATGATGACGTGCAAGTGGAGTGTTACCCGGGTGGCCATTTCAGACATGGTCAGGGCCTGATGGAAAGAACAGTAGCACCTGAGGATGTGGTGGTCGAAAAAATTGTTTTGGCTTTTGGCATCAACAGCAGGGCCAACAAATGTAAGGAGACCACAGTTAAGAATCTGCAGGGAGCCATAAGAGCCTCAAAGCGAAAGTTCCCTTATGCAGAGGTCTGGATTCCTCTGATTAATTTTTCGGAGGAGCTTCCAGCGGAGGAGAAAGAGAATCTGCAGGACTTGAATTGCCACATTGAAAGAAATATGGGCTACATTCCTCTCTTGCCTGCTTCCAAATTTCAGGTGGGGGGTGATGATGTTCATTGGACGGAGGAGACGGCAGCAGCCATGTTCACCCATTGGTTGGAAGTTTTAAACTCGCCTGCCCATTGAGTCTCTATGTAGAAGGGGCAATGGAGGAACGGTCCTTGGTGGCGCAGGATGTGGTGGTTCTGGCGAAGAATTTTTCTTTATCCAGGCCACAGCTGAGTGTACTGCAGAAGGGCTTGTCTTTCATTCCTTCCCTGGATATTGGAAAAAACCAAAAAGCACAGTTTGAATTAGATTTACAAAATTATCATAGGAAATTAAAATTGATTACCTATTTTAAGGACTCAGGCAGACAGGACCCACTCCCATGGATGGGCCCTTCTACCTGGACGCCTCCGGTACGGGACTTACCTGTGGAAATCCAAGAATTGATCGATTTGGACCGTGAAACATTTGACAAATATTGGATACCTGTCCTGGAGAAACGCAATTTGACGGTAGAGGAGGTAAAAGCTTTACGGGAGTTGACACATATGAAACATGTGGTGATAAAGCCAGCCGACAAGGGTTCAGCGGTGGTAGTCTTGGGCCGGGAACAATACGTCATGGAAGCGGAGAGACAATTAAATGATCCGATATATTACAAAAAATTGGAGAAACCCATTTATTGGGAAACCTTGCCAAAAGTGGCAGAAATTGTAAAACGGTTGAAAAATAAAACATTTATTAATGCGAAGCAGCAAAAATATTTGATGGGGCAGGTGGAACCGAGGGAACGGCGGTTTTACATCCTCCCCAAAATCCATAAAAGTCCCGAAAAGTGGACGGTTCCATTCCAGGTTCCCCCGGGGAGACCGATAGTGTCAGATTGTGGGAGCGACACATACGCCACAGCAGAGTATCTAGACTACTATCTTAATCCGCTCTCAGTGAAACACCCGGCATATGTGAGGGACACATACCATTTTATTGAGATGGTGAAAGCTCTGGAGATTCACTCGGATTTCTTGTTCTTTTCAATGGATGTGGACAATTTATACACCAACATTCCAATACCAACGGGGATGGAATGCGTGCGCAAGATTTTTCAAAAATATCCCGACCCAAAACGCCCTGATGCTGAATTGCTCGAATTGTTAGACATCAATCTGACAAGGAACGATTTCATATTTAACAACAGACATTATTTACAAGTAAAAGGCACAGCTATGGGAAAGAAATTTGCCCCAGCCTACGCCAACATATTCATGGCAAATTGGGAGGAGGAAGTTCTTGCAAAATGCAAACAAAAACCATCTTGTTACCTGAGATATTTGGATGATATATGGGGAATTTGGACCGGGACAGAACAAGAATTTTGGAAATTTGTGGCTATTCTAAATTCTCATGATCCGTCAATTCAACTAAAAACAGAAATTCACCGGCAATCAATTGATTTTTTGGACACCACTATTTACAAGGGACAAAATTTTACTCATGATTCCAAATTAGATATAAAAGTACATTTCAAAATTACAGACACACATGCTTTGGTACATAAATCAAGCTTCCACCCAGCCCACACATTCAGGGGGATTGTGAAATCGCAACTCCTACGATTTCATAGAATATGTACGAGAGAAGATGATTTCCTGACGGCGGTCAAAACCCTATTCAAGGCCTTGAAGAACCGTGGCTATGGGAAGTCGTTCTTACGGAACTGCCTAAAGACCTTCCGAGAAAGACGACAAAGGGAACGTCCCAATCTCATTCCAATGATTGTGACTTATTCAACTATGTGCAACAGTCTCCAGAGGAGACTAAAACACAATTTTCACCGAATTTTGTCCCCGACGGCATGGATGCCGCAATCGACAGTGATAGCGGCCTTTAGAAGAAATAAGAATTTGCAAGACTTATTGGTCCGAGCCAGCTTGCCGCAATTAGAGAAACGAAAATCTCAGCCATTGAGCAGACACTTCACGGGCCTTAAATTCGTCCGAAATGCCCGTGAGAAGACGGTCTTCAAAATAGAACAGGTCTTTAGCCCATGTTCAACAAATTGTGTTTATTTGATATATTGTGAGAAGTGTGGTGTTAAATACGTTGGAGAAACCAAAAACTCTTTAATAATGCGCTTGACACAACACACATACAACATACGTAACAAAAAAGAAATGGACAGACCATTGGTACTCCATTTTGTAGGCCATGGTCTTGAATCTTTGAGGATTTCGGGGTTGCAGCGATGTACAGAGTGGTCGGATAGCAAGAGGAAGGCTGTAGAGAGGCATTGGATATGGTTGCTGGGAACGCGGGGTCCTTATGGTTTGAACACCAACCCTAACCCTAACCCCTACCCCAACTCTAACCCTAACCCCAACCCTAATCCCAACCCCTAACCCTAACCTCCAACCCTAACCCTAACCCTAACCTCCAACCCTAACCCTAACCTTAACCCCAACCCTAACCCCAACCCCTAACCCCAACCCTAACCCCCAACCCTAACCCCCAACCCTAACCCCAACCCCTAACCCCTAACCCTAACCCCTAACCCTAACCCCAACCCCTAACCCTAACCCCCAACCCTAACCCCAACCCTAACCTTAACCCCTAACCCCAACCCTAACCCCCAACCCTAATCCCAACCCTAACCCCTAACCCCAACCCTAACCCCTAACCCCAACCCCTAACCCCAACCCTAACCCCAACCCTAACCCCAACCCCTAACCCCAACCCCTAACCCTACCCCAACCCTAACCCCTAACCCCAACCCTAACCCCAACCCTAACCCCAACCCCTAACCCCAACCCCTAACCCCAACCCCTAACCCCTAACCCCAACCCCAACCCCTAACCCCAACCCTAACCCCTAACCCCTAACCCCCAACCCTAACCCCAACCCTAACCTTAACCCCTAACCCTAACCCCTAACCCTAACCCCAACCCTAACCCCCAACCCTAACCCCAACCCATAACCCTAACCCCAACCCCTAACCCCAACCCTAATCCCAACCCTAACCCCTAACCCCAACCCTAACCCCTAACCCCAACCCCTAACCCCAACCCCAACCCTAACCCCAACCCCTAACCCCTAACCCTAACCCCAACCCCAACCCTAACCCCTAACCCCTAACCCTAACTCATACGGCAACCCTATAATTGTACATAACCCTAATTTCATGGTGTTTTAAAAAAAAGATAAAAATATCATAGGTGCATAATTAGTGGGATGTTAAAATGTATAGTAATTTTATGATGTTAAGAAAGATACAAAAGATAAATAGATCACTAATGCATAATTAATGAGTAGTCGATATGTACAGCAAATTCAGGATGTTAAAAAAGGTAAATACGATTAAAATGCATAAATAATGACATGTAAATATGTACAGTACATTTGTGTATATATATATATATAAATATATACACTTTAAAGTTAAATTAGGATACAAAGTATAGGTTTGCTTTTTCATTGTACAGGGAGTGGGCGTGTTCAATTTGAGTTGGGGCGGGCTGGTTTCGCAATTAGAGTTGCTCGCAGACTCACAGCTGCTCAGTTGGAGTTTAGTCGTCGCAGAGGCAACATCTCTCGCTTAAGAGCTTAATTGCGTGTGGTTGTTTTTCAGTGTGCCAGATACCTGAAGAAGGCTCTGAAAGAGCCGAAACGTCGTTTTGGCACACTACTATTGATTTTTTGATTACTAATTGATATTTTTGTTTATATTTTCAAATTTTTCCAATTTTTTACTTTTTTTCTCTTTTCTTAGGTTTTTGGGTTTATGTTTTTGGGGGGGCTTATTACTTAAATAACAAAGGCGACTCCTATTATAGTAAATAAGTTTGATTAGTGATTTATTATACATAGTAAACCCTAGACACATAACATACATTCACGAACAACACATACACAAATACAAACAATGGACGGTGGGTGGACAGTAGTCCGTTATGGACGCCGTCGACCTGGACCACATGATAGGGACTATGGCCCTGAGAGAGGCCGTGGATGGAAGGACAGAGCACCTTCCTTCCGCTCCAGGAGGGGGGGATATTCCCCCTATCCTGCGAGGGGAAGGGTTCAGTCCCTTTTTCCTAACCGGCCAGTGCCTCCTTCGCGGTCCTCTCAGTGTGCCGGTCCCAGGAACCGCTCGTATGCAGCGGCAGTTCGCCAAAACTGGAGACCCGCTCAACGCAGACCCTCTCCACGGGCTGCTGGGTCAGAGGTCCGGCGACAAGCAGCAGACCCCCAGCTTGGGAGACTGGTGCGGAAGTTACATGCGGTTGTCAAGACAGTACATCATCTACGCAATGTAGATCCGAAAAATGACAACCCACAGCCACGCATGATTGCGAGAATGGCTGAAACTTTGACATCAATGATCAAGCCGGCATTCCCCAAACGGCAGACAATGGAACTGGTAGAGGGGAATGCGAAAAATTGGGCTTACACCACCTGTTTAATTTTGTGGGACCACTATCAGGGGTGTCTGGAGGAACAGCTGGGGGAGTTGTCGGAGATACTTACCCCAGATTGGAAAACGGCTTTGGAAGTGGCCATCCGTTGGGCCAAGTGGAAGCTACCCCATGTCACACAGGAGGTGATTGACCATGTGGAGGCATTGATCATTGCCATGTTGGACAAGAACGGTCCGGAGGTCGCTCAGGCTCCGCCGCCCTCAAGACTTGAGCCCGAGGCTCCATTGCACTCTACACCAAGGCCAGTGGCTCGACTAGTGACCCAGCAACGGGCTCCTGCCCAAGAAAATATGGGGCAGGGCCAATTAGAGTTAAACAAGGAGCCTCCAAAGGAGCAAAGGGAACACCGGACAGTCAGGTTTCCAGCCGCCTTGAGGCAGCCCCTCGAATCAGAGAGGGAGAATGTGCAGACCCTTGAATTAGAAGGGGAGAAGGTGGACGCGCCACAAATAGAGAATTATGAGGAGGCCCTGGAGGCAACTGTGAGGAGAATGAGAAAGGAGTGGACAACTGAGAAAGTAACGGAGTTACTGCTGAGACCCCAACTGGAGGAACCCGAGGGATTGTTGTCGCTGGGAACTCCGCCACTGACCCCGACAGCCGTGAGCTTGCAAAGCCTTCTGGAAACTTCCGAAGCAGACGAAGCTGTGGGGGAACTGATTTCCCTGGATCCTGAACCGGTCCAGGTTGAGGCCCAGAAGCCACATAATAGGGTGGAGGAAATGTCCTTGGGGTCTCAGAACAGTTGGTGGGACATGGAGGAACCCCAGCCGAGTAGAGTGTCACGTCATCAGAACACACAAAGAAAGATGACAGACTGGAATCTGAAAGTTAGGAGGAAGTGCCTAATAATTGGGGATTCCAATTTGGCCAAGATTCCACCATACTATAATGATGACGTGCAAGTGGAGTGTTACCCGGGTGGCCATTTCAGACATGGTCAGGGCCTGATGGAAAGAACAGTAGCACCTGAGGATGTGGTGGTCGAAAAAATTGTTTTGGCTTTTGGCATCAACAGCAGGGCCAACAAATGTAAGGAGACCACAGTTAAGAATCTGCAGGGAGCCATAAGAGCCTCAAAGCGAAAGTTCCCTTATGCAGAGGTCTGGATTCCTCTGATTAATTTTTCGGAGGAGCTTCCAGCGGAGGAGAAAGAGAATCTGCAGGACTTGAATTGCCACATTGAAAGAAATATGGGCTACATTCCTCTCTTGCCTGCTTCCAAATTTCAGGTGGGGGGTGATGATGTTCATTGGACGGAGGAGACGGCAGCAGCCATGTTCACCCATTGGTTGGAAGTTTTAAACTCGCCTGCCCATTGAGTCTCTATGTAGAAGGGGCAATGGAGGAACGGTCCTTGGTGGCGCAGGATGTGGTGGTTCTGGCGAAGAATTTTTCTTTATCCAGGCCACAGCTGAGTGTACTGCAGAAGGGCTTGTCTTTCATTCCTTCCCTGGATATTGGAAAAAACCAAAAAGCACAGTTTGAATTAGATTTACAAAATTATCATAGGAAATTAAAATTGATTACCTATTTTAAGGACTCAGGCAGACAGGACCCACTCCCATGGATGGGCCCTTCTACCTGGACGCCTCCGGTACGGGACTTACCTGTGGAAATCCAAGAATTGATCGATTTGGACCGTGAAACATTTGACAAATATTGGATACCTGTCCTGGAGAAACGCAATTTGACGGTAGAGGAGGTAAAAGCTTTACGGGAGTTGACACATATGAAACATGTGGTGATAAAGCCAGCCGACAAGGGTTCAGCGGTGGTAGTCTTGGGCCGGGAACAATACGTCATGGAAGCGGAGAGACAATTAAATGATCCGATATATTACAAAAAATTGGAGAAACCCATTTATTGGGAAACCTTGCCAAAAGTGGCAGAAATTGTAAAACGGTTGAAAAATAAAACATTTATTAATGCGAAGCAGCAAAAAT
>NW_027520895.1:0-24064 GCF_051991255.1 Vanacampus margaritifer
CAGGTTCATTGGGGGACTTTGACACCTGGTAGCCCGCCATTCATTTCAATTGGGCATTTCGACCATTCATTCCTATGGGGAAATCTCTGGGATTCGAACCCGCGCCTCCAGTGGGGACTGCGACCCGAGCGCAGCGACTTAGACCGCTCGGCCATCCTGACAGCTCTTTCCTTCCCAGGTTCATTGGGGGACTTTGACACCTGGTAGCCCGCCATTCATTTCAATTGGGCATTTCGACCATTCATTCCTATGGGGGAATCTCTGGGATTCGAACCCGCGCCTCCAGTGGGGACTGCGACCCGAGCGCAGCGACTTAGACCGCTCGGCCATCCTGACAGCTCTTTCCTTCCAGGTTCATTGGGGGACTTTGACACCTGGTAGCCCGCCATTCATTTCAATTGGGCATTTCGACCATTCATTCCTATGGGGGAATCTCTGGGATTCGAACCCGCGCCTCCAGTGGGGACTGCGACCCGAGCGCAGCGACTTAGACCGCTCAGCCATCCTGACAGCTCTTTCCTTCCCAGGTTCATTGGGGGACTTTGACACCTGGTAGCCCGCCATTCATTTCAATGGGGCATTTCGACCTTTCATTCCTATGGGGGAATCTCTGGGATTCGAACCCGCGCCTCCAGTGGGGACTGCGACCCGAGCGCAGCGACTTAGACCGCTCGGCCATCCTGACAGCTCTTTCCTTCCCAGGTTCATTGGGGGACTTTGACACCTGGTAGCCCGCCATTTATTTCAATTGGGCATTTCGACCTTTCATTCCTATGGGGGAATCTCTGGGATTCGAACCCGCGCCTCCAGTGGGGACTGCGACCCGAGCGCAGCGACTTAGACCGCTCGGCCATCCTGACAGCTCTTTCCTTCCCAGGTTCATTGGGGGACTTTGACACCTGGTAGCCCGCCATTCATTTCAATTGGGCATTTCGATCATTCATTCCTATGGGGGAATCTCTGGGATTCGAACCCGCGCCTCCAGTGGGGACTGCGACCCGAGCGCAGCGACTTAGACCGCTCGGCCATCCTGACAGCTCTTTCCTTCCCAGGTTCAATGGTGGACTTTGACACCTGGAATCCCGCCATTCATTTCAATGGGGCATTTCGACCATTCATTCCTATGGGGGAATCTCTGGGATTCGAACCCGCGCCTCCAGTGGGGACTGCGACCCGAGCGCAGCGACTTAGACCGCTCAGCCATCCTGACAGCTCTTTCCTTCCCAGGTTCATTGGGGGACTTTGACACCTGGTAGCCCGCCATTCATTTCAATTGGGCATTTCGACCATTCATTCCTATGGGGAAATCTCTGGGATTCGAACCCGCGCCTCCAGTGGGGACTGCGACCCGAGCGCAGCGACTTAGACCGCTCGGCCATCCTGACAGCTCTTTCCTTCCCAGGTTCATTGGCGGACTTTGACACCTGGTAGCCCGCCATTCATTTCAATTGGGCATTTCGACCATTCATTCCTATGGGGGAATCTCTGGGATTCGAACCCGCGCCTCCAGTGGGGACTGCGACCCGAGCGCAGCGACTTAGACCGCTCGGCCATCCTGACAGCTCTTTCCTTCCCAGGTTCATTGGGGGACTTTGACACCTGGTAGCCCGCCATTCATTTCAATTGGGCATTTCGACCATTCATTCCTATGGGAGAATCTCTGGGATTCGAACCCGCGCCTCCAGTGGGGACTGCGACCCGAGCGCAGCGACTTAGACCGCTCGGCCATCCTGACAGCTCTTTCCTTCCCAGGTTCATTGGGGGACTTTGACACCTGGTAGCCCGCCATTTATTTCAATTGGGCATTTCGACCTTTCATTCCTATGGGGGAATCTCTGGGATTCGAACCCGCGCCTCCAGTGGGGACTGCGACCCGAGCGCAGCGACTTAGACCGCTCAGCCATCCTGACAGCTCTTTCCTTCCCAGGTTCATTGGGGGACTTTGACACCTGGTAGCCCGCCATTCATTTCAATTGGGCATTTCGACCATTCATTCCTATGGGGGAATCTCTGGGATTCGAACCCGCGCCTCCAGTGGGGGACTGCGACCCGAGCGCAGCGACTTAGACCGCTCGGCCATCCTGACAGCTCTTTCCTTCCCAGGTTCATTGGGGGACTTTGACACCTGGTAGCCCGCCATTTATTTCAATTGGGCATTTCGACCTTTCATTCCTATGGGGGAATCTCTGGGATTCGAACCCGCGCCTCCAGTGGGGACTGCGACCCGAGCGCAGCGACTTAGACCGCTCAGCCATCCTGACAGCTCTTTCCTTCCCAGGTTCATTGGGGGACTTTGACACCTGGTAGCCCGCCATTCATTTCAATTGGGCATTTCGACCATTCATTCCTATGGGGGAATCTCTGGGATTCGAACCCGCGCCTCCAGTGGGGACTGCGACCCGAGCGCAGCGACTTAGACCGCTCGGCCATCCTGACAGCTCTTTCCTTTCCAGGTTCATTGGGGGACTTTGACACCTGGTAGCCCGCCATTCATTTCAATGGGGCATTTCGACCTTTCATTCCTATGGGGGAATCTCTGGGATTCGAACCCGCGCCTCCAGTGGGGACTGCGACCCGAGCGCAGCGACTTAGACCGCTCGGCCATCCTGACAGCTCTTTCCTTCCCAGGTTCATTGGGGGACTTTGACACCTGGTAGCCCGCCATTCATTTCAATTGGGCATTTCGATCATTCATTCCTATGGGGGAATCTCTGGGATTCGAACCCGCGCCTCCAGTGGGGACTGCGACCCGAGCGCAGCGACTTAGACCGCTCGGCCATCCTGACAGCTCTTTCCTTCCCAGGTTCAATGGTGGACTTTGACACCTGGAATCCCGCCATTCATTTCAATGGGGCATTTCGACCATTCATTCCTATGGGGGAATCTCTGGGATTCGAACCCGCGCCTCCAGTGGGGACTGCGACCCGAGCGCAGCGACTTAGACCGCTCAGCCATCCTGACAGCTCTTTCCTTCCCAGGTTCATTGGGGGACTTTGACACCTGGTAGCCCGCCATTCATTTCAATTGGGCATTTCGACCATTCATTCCTATGGGGAAATCTCTGGGATTCGAACCCGCGCCTCCAGTGGGGACTGCGACCCGAGCACAGCGACTTAGACCGCTCGGCCATCCTGACAGCTCTTTCCTTCCCAGGTTCATTGGGGGACTTTGACACCTGGTAGCCCGCCATTCATTTCAATTGGGCATTTCGACCATTCATTCCTATGGGGGAATCTCTGGGATTCGAACCCGCGCCTCCAGTGGGGACTGCGACCCGAGCGCAGCGACTTAGACCGCTCGGCCATCCTGACAGCTCTTTCCTTCCCAGGTTCAATGGTGGACTTTGACACCTGGAATCCCGCCATTCATTTCAATGGGGCATTTCGACCATTCATTCCTATGGGGGAATCTCTGGGATTCGAACCCGCGCCTCCAGTGGGGACTGCGACCCGAGCGCAGCGACTTAGACCGCTCAGCCATCCTGACAGCTCTTTCCTTCCCAGGTTCATTGGGGGACTTTGACACCTGGTAGCCCGCCATTCATTTCAATTGGGCATTTCGACCATTCATTCCTATGGGGAAATCTCTGGGATTCGAACCCGCGCCTCCAGTGGGGACTGCGACCCGAGCGCAGCGACTTAGACCGCTCAGCCATCCTGACAGCTCTTTCCTTCCCAGGTTCATTGGGGGACTTTGACACCTGGTAGCCCGCCATTCATTTCAATTGGGCATTTCGACCATTCATTCCTATGGGGGAATCTCTGGGATTCGAACCCGCGCCTCCAGTGGGGACTGCGACCCGAGCGCAGCGACTTAGACCGCTCGGCCATCCTGACAGCTCTTTCCTTCCCAGGTTCATTGGGGGACTTTGACACCTGGTAGCCCGCCATTTATTTCAATTGGGCATTTCGACCTTTCATTCCTATGGGGGAATCTCTGGGATTCGAACCCGCGCCTCCAGTGGGGACTGCGACCCGAGCGCAGCGACTTAGACCGCTCAGCCATCCTGACAGCTCTTTCCTTCCCAGGTTCATTGGGGGACTTTGACACCTGGTAGCCCGCCATTCATTTCAATTGGGCATTTCGACCATTCATTCCTATGGGGGAATCTCTGGGATTCGAACCCGCGCCTCCAGTGGGGACTGCGACCCGAGCGCAGCGACTTAGACCGCTCGGCCATCCTGACAGCTCTTTCCTTCCCAGGTTCATTGGGGGACTTTGACACCTGGTAGCCCGCCATTCATTTCAATGGGGCATTTCGACCTTTCATTCCTATGGGGGAATCTCTGGGATTCGAACCCGCGCCTCCAGTGGGGACTGCGACCCGAGCGCAGCGACTTAGACCGCTCGGCCATCCTGACAGCTCTTTCCTTCCCAGGTTCATTGGGGGACTTTGACACCTGGTAGCCCGCCATTCATTTCAATTGGGCATTTCGATCATTCATTCCTATGGGGGAATCTCTGGGATTCGAACCCGCGCCTCCAGTGGGGACTGCGACCCGAGCGCAGCGACTTAGACCGCTCGGCCATCCTGACAGCTCTTTCCTTCCCAGGTTCAATGGTGGACTTTGACACCTGGAATCCCGCCATTCATTTCAATGGGGCATTTCGACCATTCATTCCTATGGGGGAATCTCTGGGATTCGAACCCGCGCCTCCAGTGGGGACTGCGACCCGAGCGCAGCGACTTAGACCGCTCAGCCATCCTGACAGCTCTTTCCTTCCCAGGTTCATTGGGGGACTTTGACACCTGGTAGCCCGCCATTCATTTCAATTGGGCATTTCGACCATTCATTCCTATGGGGAAATCTCTGGGATTCGAACCCGCGCCTCCAGTGGGGACTGCGACCCGAGCACAGCGACTTAGACCGCTCGGCCATCCTGACAGCTCTTTCCTTCCCAGGTTCATTGGGGGACTTTGACACCTGGTAGCCCGCCATTCATTTCAATTGGGCATTTCGACCATTCATTCCTATGGGGGAATCTCTGGGATTCGAACCCGCGCCTCCAGTGGGGACTGCGACCCGAGCGCAGCGACTTAGACCGCTCGGCCATCCTGACAGCTCTTTCCTTCCCAGGTTCATTGGGGGACTTTGACACCTGGTAGCCCGCCATTCATTTCAATTGGGCATTTCGACCATTCATTCCTATGGGGGAATCTCTGGGATTCGAACCCGCGCCTCCAGTTGGGACTGCGACCCGAGCGCAGCGACTTAGACCGCTCAGCCATCCTGACAGCTCTTTCCTTCCCAGGTTCATTGGGGGACTTTGACACCTGGTAGCCCGCCATTCATTTCAATGGGGCATTTCGACCTTTCATTCCTATGGGGGAATCTCTGGGATTCGAACCCGCGCCTCCAGTGGGGACTGCGACCCGAGCGCAGCGACTTAGACCGCTCGGCCATCCTGACAGCTCTTTCCTTCCCAGGTTCATTGGGGGACTTTGACACCTGGTAGCCCGCCATTTATTTCAATTGGGCATTTCGACCTTTCATTCCTATGGGGGAATCTCTGGGATTCGAACCCGCGCCTCCAGTGGGGACTGCGACCCGAGCGCAGCGACTTAGACCGCTCGGCCATCCTGACAGCTCTTTCCTTCCCAGGTTCATTGGGGGACTTTGACACCTGGTAGCCCGCCATTCATTTCAATTGGGCATTTCGATCATTCATTCCTATGGGGGAATCTCTGGGATTCGAACCCGCGCCTCCAGTGGGGACTGCGACCCGAGCGCAGCGACTTAGACCGCTCGGCCATCCTGACAGCTCTTTCCTTCCCAGGTTCAATGGTGGACTTTGACACCTGGAATCCCGCCATTCATTTCAATGGGGCATTTCGACCATTCATTCCTATGGGGGAATCTCTGGGATTCGAACCCGCGCCTCCAGTGGGGACTGCGACCCGAGCGCAGCGACTTAGACCGCTCAGCCATCCTGACAGCTCTTTCCTTCCCAGGTTCATTGGGGGACTTTGACACCTGGTAGCCCGCCATTCATTTCAATTGGGCATTTCGACCATTCATTCCTATGGGGAAATCTCTGGGATTCGAACCCGCGCCTCCAGTGGGGACTGCGACCCGAGCGCAGCGACTTAGACCGCTCAGCCATCCTGACAGCTCTTTCCTTCCCAGGTTCATTGGGGGACTTTGACACCTGGTAGCCCGCCATTCATTTCAATTGGGCATTTCGACCATTCATTCCTATGGGGAAATCTCTGGGATTCGAACCCGCGCCTCCAGTGGGGACTGCGACCCGAGCGCAGCGACTTAGACCGCTCGGCCATCCTGACAGCTCTTTCCTTCCCAGGTTCATTGGGGGACTTTGACACCTGGTAGCCCGCCATTTATTTCAATTGGGCATTTCGACCATTCATTCCTATGGGGGAATCTCTGGGATTCGAACCCGCGCCTCCAGTGGGGACTGCGACCCGAGCGCAGCGACTTAGACCGCTCGGCCATCCTGACAGCTCTTTCCTTCCCAGGTTCATTGGGGGACTTTGACACCTGGTAGCCCGCCATTCATTTCAATTGGGCATTTCGACCATTCATTCCTATGGGGGAATCTCTGGGATTCGAACCCGCGCCTCCAGTGGGGACTGCGACCCGAGCGCAGCGACTTAGACCGCTCGGCCATCCTGACAGCTCTTTCCTTCCCAGGTTCATTGGGGGACTTTGACACCTGGTAGCCCGCCATTCATTTCAATGGGGCATTTCGACCTTTCATTCCTATGGGGGAATCTCTGGGATTCGAACCCGCGCCTCCAGTGGGGACTGCGACCCGAGCGCAGCGACTTAGACCGCTCGGCCATCCTGACAGCTCTTTCCTTCCCAGGTTCATTGGGGGACTTTGACACCTGGTAGCCCGCCATTCATTTCAATTGGGCATTTCGATCATTCATTCCTATGGGGGAATCTCTGGGATTCGAACCCGCGCCTCCAGTGGGGACTGCGACCCGAGCGCAGCGACTTAGACCGCTCGGCCATCCTGACAGCTCTTTCCTTCCCAGGTTCAATGGTGGACTTTGACACCTGGAATCCCGCCATTCATTTCAATGGGGCATTTCGACCATTCATTCCTATGGGGGAATCTCTGGGATTCGAACCCGCGCCTCCAGTGGGGACTGCGACCCGAGCGCAGCGACTTAGACCGCTCAGCCATCCTGACAGCTCTTTCCTTCCCAGGTTCATTGGGGGACTTTGACACCTGGTAGCCCGCCATTCATTTCAATTGGGCATTTCGACCATTCATTCCTATGGGGAAATCTCTGGGATTCGAACCCGCGCCTCCAGTGGGGACTGCGACCCGAGCGCAGCGACTTAGACCGCTCGGCCATCCTGACAGCTCTTTCCTTCCCAGGTTCATTGGGGGACTTTGACACCTGGTAGCCCGCCATTCATTTCAATTGGGCATTTCGACCATTCATTCCTATGGGGAATCTCTGGGATTCGAACCCGCGCCTCCAGTGGGGACTGCGACCCGAGCGCAGCGACTTAGACCGCTCGGCCATCCTGACAGCTCTTTCCTTCCCAGGTTCATTGGGGGACTTTGACACCTGGTAGCCCGCCATTCATTTCAATTGGGCATTTCGACCATTCATTCCTATGGGGGAATCTCTGGGATTCGAACCCGCGCCTCCAGTGGGGACTGCGACCCGAGCGCAGCGACTTAGACCGCTCGGCCATCCTGACAGCTCTTTCCTTCCCAGGTTCATTGGGGGACTTTGACACCTGGTAGCCCGCCATTCATTTCAATTGGGCATTTCGATCATTCATTCCTATGGGGGAATCTCTGGGATTCGAACCCGCGCCTCCAGTGGGGACTGCGACCCGAGCGCAGCGACTTAGACCGCTCGGCCATCCTGACAGCTCTTTCCTTCCCAGGTTCATTGGGGGACTTTGACACCTGGTAGCCCGCCATTTATTTCAATTGGGCATTTCGACCTTTCATTCCTATGGGGGAATCTCTGGGATTCGAACCCGCGCCTCCAGTGGGGACTGCGACCCGAGCGCAGCGACTTAGACCGCTCGGCCATCCTGACATTTCTTTCCTTCCCAGGTTCATTGGGGGACTTTGACACCTGGTAGCCCGCCATTTATTTCAATTGGGCATTTCGACCTTTCATTCCTATGGGGGAATCTCTGGGATTCGAACCCGCGCCTCCAGTGGGGACTGCGACCCGAGCGCAGCGACTTAGACCGCTCGGCCATCCTGACAGCTCTTTCCTTCCCAGGTTCATTGGGGGACTTTGACACCTGGTAGCCCGCCATTCATTTCAATTGGGCATTTCGATCATTCATTCCTATGGGGGAATCTCTGGGATTCGAACCCGCGCCTCCAGTGGGGACTGCGACCCGAGCGCAGCGACTTAGACCGCTCGGCCATCCTGACAGCTCTTTCCTTCCCAGGTTCATTGGGGGACTTTGACACCTGGTAGCCCGCCATTCATTTCAATTGGGCATTTCGACCATTCATTCCTATGGGGGAATCTCTGGGATTCGAACCCGCGCCTCCAGTGGGGACTGCGACCCGAGCGCAGCGACTTAGACCGCTCAGCCATCCTGACAGCTCTTTCCTTCCCAGGTTCATTGGGGGACTTTGACACCTGGTAGCCCGCCATTCATTTCAATGGGGCATTTCGACCTTTCATTCCTATGGGGGAATCTCTGGGATTCGAACCCGCGCCTCCAGTGGGGACTGCGACCCGAGCGCAGCGACTTAGACCGCTCGGCCATCCTGACAGCTCTTTCCTTCCCAGGTTCATTGGGGGACTTTGACACCTGGTAGCCCGCCATTTATTTCAATTGGGCATTTCGACCTTTCATTCCTATGGGGGAATCTCTGGGATTCGAACCGGCGCCTCCAGTGGGGACTGCGACCCGAGCGCAGCGACTTAGACCGCTCGGCCATCCTGACAGCTCTTTCCTTCCCAGGTTCATTGGGGGACTTTGACACCTGGTAGCCCGCCATTCATTTCAATTGGGCATTTCGATCATTCATTCCTATGGGGGAATCTCTGGGATTCGAACCCGCGCCTCCAGTGGGGACTGCGACCCGAGCGCAGCGACTTAGACCGCTCGGCCATCCTGACAGCTCTTTCCTTCCCAGGTTCAATGGTGGACTTTGACACCTGGAATCCCGCCATTCATTTCAATGGGGCATTTCGACCATTCATTCCTATGGGGGAATCTCTGGGATTCGAACCCGCGCCTCCAGTGGGGACTGCGACCCGAGCGCAGCGACTTAGACCGCTCAGCCATCCTGACAGCTCTTTCCTTCCCAGGTTCATTGGGGGACTTTGACACCTGGTAGCCCGCCATTCATTTCAATTGGGCATTTCGACCATTCATTCCTATGGGGAAATCTCTGGGATTCGAACCCGCGCCTCCAGTGGGGACTGCGACCCGAGCGCAGCGACTTAGACCGCTCGGCCATCCTGACAGCTCTTTCCTTCCCAGGTTCATTGGGGGACTTTGACACCTGGTAGCCCGCCATTCATTTCAATTGGGCATTTCGACCATTCATTCCTATGGGGGAATCTCTGGGATTCGAACCCGCGCCTCCAGTGGGGACTGCGACCCGAGCGCAGCGACTTAGACCGCTCGGCCATACTGACAGCTCTTTCCTTCCCAGGTTCATTGGGGGACTTTGACACCTGGTAGCCCGCCATTCATTTCAATTGGGCATTTCGACCATTCATTCCTATGGGGGAATCTCTGGGATTCGAACCCGCGCCTCCAGTGGGGACTGCGACCCGAGCGCAGCGACTTAGACCGCTCGGCCATCCTGACAGCTCTTTCCTTCCCAGGTTCATTGGGGGACTTTGACACCTGGTAGCCCGCCATTTATTTCAATTGGGCATTTCGACCTTTCATTCCTATGGGGGAATCTCTGGGATTCGAACCCGCGCCTCCAGTGGGGACTGCGACCCGAGCGCAGCGACTTAGACCGCTCAGCCATCCTGACAGCTCTTTCCTTCCCAGGTTCATTGGGGGACTTTGACACCTGGTAGCCCGCCATTCATTTCAATTGGGCATTTCGACCATTCATTCCTATGGGGGAATCTCTGGGATTCGAACCCGCGCCTCCAGTGGGGACTGCGACCCGAGCGCAGCGACTTAGACCGCTCGGCCATCCTGACAGCTCTTTCCTTCCCAGGTTCATTGGGGGACTTTGACACCTGGTAGCCCGCCATTCATTTCAATGGGGCATTTCGACCTTTCATTCCTATGGGGGAATCTCTGGGATTCGAACCCGCGCCTCCAGTGGGGACTGCGACCCGAGCGCAGCGACTTAGACCGCTCGGCCATCCTGACAGCTCTTTCCTTCCCAGGTTCATTGGGGGACTTTGACACCTGGTAGCCCGCCATTCATTTCAATTGGGCATTTCGATCATTCATTCCTATGGGGGAATCTCTGGGATTCGAACCCGCGCCTCCAGTGGGGACTGCGACCCGAGCGCAGCGACTTAGACCGCTCGGCCATCCTGACAGCTCTTTCCTTCCCAGGTTCAATGGTGGACTTTGACACCTGGAATCCCGCCATTCATTTCAATGGGGCATTTCGACCATTCATTCCTATGGGGGAATCTCTGGGATTCGAACCCGCGCCTCCAGTGGGGACTGCGACCCGAGCGCAGCGACTTAGACCGCTCAGCCATCCTGACAGCTCTTTCCTTCCCAGGTTCATTGGGGGACTTTGACACCTGGTAGCCCGCCATTCATTTCAATTGGGCATTTCGACCATTCATTCCTATGGGGAAATCTCTGGGATTCGAACCCGCGCCTCCAGTGGGGACTGCGACCCGAGCGCAGCGACTTAGACCACTCGGCCATCCTGACAGCTCTTTCCTTCCCAGGTTCATTGGGGGACTTTGACACCTGGTAGCCCGCCATTCATTTCAATTGGGCATTTCGACCATTCATTCCTATGGGGAAATCTCTGGGATTCGAACCCGCGCCTCCAGTGGGGACTGCGACCCGAGCGCAGCGACTTAGACCGCTCGGCCATCCTGACAGCTCTTTCCTTCCCAGGTTCATTGGGGGACTTTGACACCTGGTAGCCCGCCATTCATTTCAATTGGGCATTTCGACCATTCATTCCTATGGGGGAATCTCTGGGATTCGAACCCGCGCCTCCAGTTGGGACTGCGACCCGAGCGCAGCGACTTAGACCGCTCAGCCATCCTGACAGCTCTTTCCTTCCCAGGTTCATTGGGAAACTTTGACACCTGGTAGCCCGCCATTCATTTCAATGGGGCATTTCGACCTTTCATTCCTATGGGGGAATCTCTGGGATTCGAACCCGCGCCTCCAGTGGGGACTGCGACCCGAGCGCAGCGACTTAGACCGCTCGGCCATCCTGACAGCTCTTTCCTTCCCAGGTTCATTGGGGGACTTTGACACCTGGTAGCCCGCCATTTATTTCAATTGGGCATTTCGACCTTTCATTCCTATGGGGGAATCTCTGGGATTCGAACCCGCGCCTCCAGTGGGGACTGCGACCCGAGCGCAGCGACTTAGACCGCTCGGCCATCCTGACAGCTCTTTCCTTCCCAGGTTCAATGGTGGACTTTGACACCTGGAATCCCGCCATTCATTTCAATGGGGCATTTCGACCATTCATTCCTATGGGGGAATCTCTGGGATTCGAACCCGCGCCTCCAGTGGGGACTGCGACCCGAGCGCAGCGACTTAGACCGCTCAGCCATCCTGACAGCTCTTTCCTTCCCAGGTTCATTGGGGGACTTTGACACCTGGTAGCCCGTCATTCATTTCAATTGGGCATTTCGACCATTCATTCCTATGGGGAAATCTCTGGGATTCGAACCCGCGCCTCCAGTGGGGACTGCGACCCGAGCGCAGCGACTTAGACCGCTCGGCCATCCTGACAGCTCTTTCCTTCCCAGGTTCATTGGGGGACTTTGACACCTGGTAGCCCGCCATTCATTTCAATTGGGCATTTCGACCATTCATTCCTATGGGGGAATCTCTGGGATTCGAACCCGCGCCTCCAGTGGGGACTGCGACCCGAGCGCAGCGACTTAGACCGCTCGGCCATCCTGACAGCTCTTTCCTTCCCAGGTTCAATGGTGGACTTTGACACCTGGAATCCCGCCATTCATTTCAATGGGGCATTTCGACCATTCATTCCTATGGGGGAATCTCTGGGATTCGAACCCGCGCCTCCAGTGGGGACTGCGACCCGAGCGCAGCGACTTAGACCGCTCAGCCATCCTGACAGCTCTTTCCTTCCCAGGTTCATTGGGGGACTTTGACACCTGGTAGCCCGCCATTCATTTCAATTGGGCATTTCGATCATTCATTCCTATGGGGGAATCTCTGGGATTCGAACCCGCGCCTCCAGTGGGGACTGCGACCCGAGCGCAGCGACTTAGACCGCTCGGCCATCCTGACAGCTCTTTCCTTCCCAGGTTCAATGGTGGACTTTGACACCTGGAATCCCGCCATTTATTTCAATTGGGCATTTCGACCTTTCATTCCTATGGGGGAATCTCTGGGATTCGAACCCGCGCCTCCAGTGGGGACTGCGACCCGAGCGCAGCGACTTAGACCGCTCAGCCATCCTGACAGCTCTTTCCTTCCCAGGTTCATTGGGGGACTTTGACACCTGGTAGCCCGCCATTCATTTCAATTGGGCATTTCGACCATTCATTCCTATGGGGAAATCTCTGGGATTCGAACCCGCGCCTCCAGTGGGGACTGCGACCCGAGCGCAGCGACTTAGACCGCTCGGCCATCCTGACAGCTCTTTCCTTCCCAGGTTCATTGGGGGACTTTGACACCTGGTAGCCCGCCATTCATTTCAATTGGGCATTTCGACCATTCATTCCTATGGGGGAATCTCTGGGATTCGAACCCGCGCCTCCAGTGGGGACTGCGACCCGAGCGCAGCGACTTAGACCGCTCGGCCATCCTGACAGCTCTTTCCTTCCCAGGTTCATTGGGGGACTTTGACACCTGGTAGCCCGCCATTCATTTCAATTGGGCATTTCGACCATTCATTCCTATGGGGGAATCTCTGGGATTCGAACCCGCGCCTCCAGTGGGGACTGCGACCCGAGCGCAGCGACTTAGACCGCTCAGCCATCCTGACAGCTCTTTCCTTCCCAGGTTCATTGGGGGACTTTGACACCTGGTAGCCCGCCATTCATTTCAATTGGGCATTTCGATCATTCATTCCTATGGGGGAATCTCTGGGATTCGAACCCGCGCCTCCAGTGGGGACTGCGACCCGAGCGCAGCGACTTAGACCGCTCGGCCAACCTGACAGCTCTTTCCTTCCCAGGTTCATTGGGGGACTTTGACACCTGGTAGCCCGCCATTTATTTCAATTGGGCATTTCGACCTTTCATTCCTATGGGGGAATCTCTGGGATTCGAACCCGCGCCTCCAGTGGGGACTGCGACCCGAGCGCAGCGACTTAGACCGCTCAGCCATCCTGACAGCTCTTTCCTTCCCAGGTTCATTGGGGGACTTTGACACCTGGTAGCCCGCCATTCATTTCAATTGGGCATTTCGACCATTCATTCCTATGGGGGAATCTCTGGGATTCGAACCCGCGCCTCCAGTGGGGACTGCGACCCGAGCGCAGCGACTTAGACCGCTCGGCCATCCTGACAGCTCTTTCCTTCCCAGGTTCATTGGGGGACTTTGACACCTGGTAGCCCGCCATTCATTTCAATTGGGCATTTCGATCATTCATTCCTATGGGGGAATCTCTGGGATTCGAACCCGCGCCTCCAGTGGGGACTGCGACCCGAGCGCAGCGACTTAGACCGCTCGGCCAACCTGACAGCTCTTTCCTTCCCAGGTTCATTGGGGGACTTTGACACCTGGTAGCCCGCCATTTATTTCAATTGGGCATTTCGACCTTTCATTCCTATGGGGGAATCTCTGGGATTCGAACCCGCGCCTCCAGTGGGGACTGCGACCCGAGCGCAGCGACTTAGACCGCTCAGCCATCCTGACAGCTCTTTCCTTCCCAGGTTCATTGGGGGACTTTGACACCTGGTAGCCCGCCATTCATTTCAATTGGGCATTTCGATCATTCATTCCTATGGGGGAATCTCTGGGATTCGAACCCGCGCCTCCAGTGGGGACTGCGACCCGAGCGCAGCGACTTAGACCGCTCGGCCATCCTGACAGCTCTTTCCTTCCCAGGTTCAATGGTGGACTTTGACACCTGGAATCCCGCCATTCATTTCAATGGGGCATTTCGACCATTCATTCCTATGGGGGAATCTCTGGGATTCGAACCCGCGCCTCCAGTGGGGACTGCGACCCGAGCGCAGCGACTTAGACCGCTCAGCCATCCTGACAGCTCTTTCCTTCCCAGGTTCATTGGGGGACTTTGACACCTGGTAGCCCGCCATTCATTTCAATTGGGCATTTCGACCATTCATTCCTATGGGGAAATCTCTGGGATTCGAACCCGCGCCTCCAGTGGGGACTGCGACCCGAGCGCAGCGACTTAGACCGCTCAGCCATCCTGACAGCTCTTTCCTTCCCAGGTTCATTGGGGGACTTTGACACCTGGTAGCCCGCCATTCATTTCAATTGGGCATTTCGACCATTCATTCCTATGGGGAAATCTCTGGGATTCGAACCCGCGCCTCCAGTGGGGACTGCGACCCGAGCGCAGCGACTTAGACCGCTCGGCCATCCTGACAGCTCTTTCCTTCCCAGGTTCATTGGGGGACTTTGACACCTGGTAGCCCGCCATTCATTTCAATTGGGCATTTCGACCATTCATTCCTATGGGGGAATCTCTGGGATTCGAACCCGCGCCTCCAGTGGGGACTGCGACCCGAGCGCAGCGACTTAGACCGCTCGGCCATCCTGACAGCTCTTTCCTTCCCAGGTTCATTGGGGGACTTTGACACCTGGTAGCCCGCCATTCATTTCAATTGGGCATTTCGACCATTCATTCCTATGGGGGAATCTCTGGGATTTGAACCCGCGCCTCCAGTGGGGACTGCGACCCGAGCGCAGCGACTTAGACCGCTCAGCCATCCTGACAGCTCTTTCCTTTCCAGGTTCATTGGGGGACTTTGACACCTGGTAGCCCGCCATTCATTTCAATGGGGCATTTCGACCTTTCATTCCTATGGGGGAATCTCTGGGATTCGAACCCGCGCCTCCAGTGGGGACTGCGACCCGAGCGCAGCGACTTAGACCGCTCGGCCATCCTGACAGCTCTTTCCTTCCCAGGTTCATTGGGGGACTTTGACACCTGGTAGCCCGCCATTCATTTCAATTGGGCATTTCGACCATTCATTCCTATGGGGGAATCTCTGGGATTCGAACCCGCGCCTCCAGTGGGGACTGCGACCCGAGCGCAGCGACTTAGACCGCTCGGCCATCCTGACAGCTCTTTCCTTCCCAGGTTCATTGGGGGACTTTGACACCTGGTAGCCCGCCATTCATTTCAATGGGGCATTTCGACCTTTCATTCCTATGGGGGAATCTCTGGGATTCGAACCCGCGCCTCCAGTGGGGACTGCGACCCGAGCGCAGCGACTTAGACCGCTCGGCCATCCTGACAGCTCTTTCCTTCCCAGGTTCATTGGGGGACTTTGACACCTGGTAGCCCGCCATTTATTTCAATTGGGCATTTCGACCTTTCATTCCTATAAGGGAATCTCTGGGATTCGAACCCGCGCCTCCAGTGGGGACTGCGACCCGAGCGCAGCGACTTAGACCGCTCAGCCATCCTGACAGCTCTTTCCTTCCCAGGTTCAATGGTGGACTTTGACACCTGGAATCCCGCCATTCATTTCAATGGGGCATTTCGACCATTCATTCCTATGGGGGAATCTCTGGGATTCGAACCCGCGCCTCCAGTGGGGACTGCGACCCGAGCGCAGCGACTTAGACCGCTCGGCCATCCTGACAGCTCTTTCCTTCCCAGGTTCATTGGGGGACTTTGACACCTGGTAGCCCGCCATTCATTTCAATTGGGCATTTCGATCATTCATTCCTATGGGGGAATCTCTGGGATTCGAACCCGCGCCTCCAGTGGGGACTGCGACCCGAGCGCAGCGACTTAGACCGCTCGGCCAACCTGACAGCTCTTTCCTTCCCAGGTTCATTGGGGGACTTTGACACCTGGTAGCCCGCCATTTATTTCAATTGGGCATTTCGACCTTTCATTCCTATGGGGGAATCTCTGGGATTCGAACCCGCGCCTCCAGTGGGGACTGCGACCCGAGCGCAGCGACTTAGACCGCTCAGCCATCCTGACAGCTCTTTCCTTCCCAGGTTCATTGGGGGACTTTGACACCTGGTAGCCCGCCATTCATTTCAATTGGGCATTTCGATCATTCATTCCTATGGGGGAATCTCTGGGATTCGAACCCGCGCCTCCAGTGGGGACTGCGACCCGAGCGCAGCGACTTAGACCGCTCGGCCATCCTGACAGCTCTTTCCTTCCCAGGTTCAATGGTGGACTTTGACACCTGGAATCCCGCCATTCATTTCAATGGGGCATTTCGACCATTCATTCCTATGGGGGAATCTCTGGGATTCGAACCCGCGCCTCCAGTGGGGACTGCGACCCGAGCGCAGCGACTTAGACCGCTCAGCCATCCTGACAGCTCTTTCCTTCCCAGGTTCATTGGGGGACTTTGACACCTGGTAGCCCGCCATTCATTTCAATTGGGCATTTCGACCATTCATTCCTATGGGGAAATCTCTGGGATTCGAACCCGCGCCTCCAGTGGGGACTGCGACCCGAGCGCAGCGACTTAGACCGCTCAGCCATCCTGACAGCTCTTTCCTTCCCAGGTTCATTGGGGGACTTTGACACCTGGTAGCCCGCCATTCATTTCAATTGGGCATTTCGACCATTCATTCCTATGGGGAAATCTCTGGGATTCGAACCCGCGCCTCCAGTGGGGACTGCGACCCGAGCGCAGCGACTTAGACCGCTCAGCCATCCTGACAGCTCTTTCCTTCCCAGGTTCATTGGGGGACTTTGACACCTGGTAGCCCGCCATTCATTTCAATTGGGCATTTCGACCATTCATTCCTATGGGGGAATCTCTGGGATTCGAACCCGCGCCTCCAGTGGGGACTGCGACCCGAGCGCAGCGACTTAGACCGCTCGGCCATCCTGACAGCTCTTTCCTTCCCAGGTTCATTGGGGGACTTTGACACCTGGTAGCCCGCCATTCATTTCAATTGGGCATTTCGACCATTCATTCCTATGGGGGAATCTCTGGGATTTGAACCCGCGCCTCCAGTGGGGACTGCGACCCGAGCGCAGCGACTTAGACCGCTCAGCCATCCTGACAGCTCTTTCCTTTCCAGGTTCATTGGGGGACTTTGACACCTGGTAGCCCGCCATTCATTTCAATGGGGCATTTCGACCTTTCATTCCTATGGGGGAATCTCTGGGATTCGAACCCGCGCCTCCAGTGGGGACTGCGACCCGAGCGCAGCGACTTAGACCGCTCGGCCATCCTGACAGCTCTTTCCTTCCCAGGTTCATTGGGGGACTTTGACACCTGGTAGCCCGCCATTCATTTCAATTGGGCATTTCGACCATTCATTCCTATGGGGGAATCTCTGGGATTCGAACCCGCGCCTCCAGTGGGGACTGCGACCCGAGCGCAGCGACTTAGACCGCTCGGCCATCCTGACAGCTCTTTCCTTCCCAGGTTCATTGGGGGACTTTGACACCTGGTAGCCCGCCATTCATTTCAATGGGGCATTTCGACCTTTCATTCCTATGGGGGAATCTCTGGGATTCGAACCCGCGCCTCCAGTGGGGACTGCGACCCGAGCGCAGCGACTTAGACCGCTCGGCCATCCTGACAGCTCTTTCCTTCCCAGGTTCATTGGGGGACTTTGACACCTGGTAGCCCGCCATTTATTTCAATTGGGCATTTCGACCTTTCATTACTATAAGGGAATCTCTGGGATTCGAACCCGCGCCTCCAGTGGGGACTGCGACCCGAGCGCAGCGACTTAGACCGCTCAGCCATCCTGACAGCTCTTTCCTTCCCAGGTTCAATGGTGGACTTTGACACCTGGAATCCCGCCATTCATTTCAATGGGGCATTTCGACCATTCATTCCTATGGGGGAATCTCTGGATTCGAACCCGCGCCTCCAGTGGGGACTGCGACCCGAGCGCAGCGACTTAGACCGCTCAGCCATCCTGACAGCTCTTTCCTTCCCAGGTTCATTGGGGGACTTTGACACCTGGTAGCCCGCCATTCATTTCAATTGGGCATTTCGACCATTCATTCCTATGGGGAAATCTCTGGGATTCGAACCCGCGCCTCCAGTGGGGACTGCGACCCGAGCGCAGCGACTTAGACCGCTCGGCCATCCTGACAGCTCTTTCCTTCCCAGGTTCATTGGGGGACTTTGACACCTGGTAGCCCGCCATTCATTTCAATTGGGCATTTCGACCATTCATTCCTATGGGGGAATCTCTGGGATTCGAACCCGCGCCTCCAGTGGGGACTGCGACCCGAGCGCAGCGACTTAGACCGCTCGGCCATCCTGACAGCTCTTTCCTTCCCAGGTTCATTGGGGGACTTTGACACCTGGTAGCCCGCCATTCATTTCAATTGGGCATTTCGACCATTCATTCCTATGGGGGAATCTCTGGGATTCGAACCCGCGCCTCCAGTGGGGACTGCGACCCGAGCGCAGCGACTTAGACCGCTCAGCCATCCTGACAGCTCTTTCCTTCCCAGGTTCATTGGGGGACTTTGACACCTGGTAGCCCGCCATTCATTTCAATTGGGCATTTCGATCATTCATTCCTATGGGGGAATCTCTGGGATTCGAACCCGCGCCTCCAGTGGGGACTGCGACCCGAGCGCAGCGACTTAGACCGCTCGGCCATCCTGACAGCTCTTTCCTTCCCAGGTTCATTGGGGGACTTTGACACCTGGTAGCCCGCCATTTATTTCAATTGGGCATTTCGACCTTTCATTCCTATGGGGGAATCTCTGGGATTCGAACCCGCGCCTCCAGTGGGGACTGCGACCCGAGCGCAGCGACTTAGACCGCTCGGCCATCCTGACAGCTCTTTCCTTCCCAGGTTCATTGGGGGACTTTGACACCTGGTAGCCCGCCATTCATTTCAATTGGGCATTTCGACCATTCATTCCTATGGGGAAATCTCTGGGATTCGAACCCGCGCCTCCAGTGGGGACTGCGACCCGAGCGCAGCGACTTAGACCGCTCAGCCATCCTGACAGCTCTTTCCTTCCCAGGTTCATTGGGGGACTTTGACACCTGGTAGCCCGCCATTCATTTCAATTGGGCATTTCGACCATTCATTCCTATGGGGAAATCTCTGGGATTCGAACCCGCGCCTCCAGTGGGGACTGCGACCCGAGCGCAGCGACTTAGACCGCTCGGCCATCCTGACAGCTCTTTCCTTCCCAGGTTCATTGGGGGACTTTGACACCTGGTAGCCCGCCATTCATTTCAATTGGGCATTTCGACCATTCATTCCTATGGGGGAATCTCTGGGATTAGAACCCGCGCCTCCAGTGGGGACTGCGACCCGAGCGCAGCGACTTAGACCGCTCGGCCATCCTGACAGCTCTTTCCTTCCCAGGTTCATTGGGGGACTTTGACACCTGGTAGCCCGCCATTCATTTCAATTGGGCATTTCGACCATTCATTCCTATGGGGGAATCTCTGGGATTTGAACCCGCGCCTCCAGTGGGGACTGCGACCCGAGCGCAGCGACTTAGACCGCTCAGCCATCCTGACAGCTCTTTCCTTTCCAGGTTCATTGGGGGACTTTGACACCTGGTAGCCCGCCATTCATTTCAATGGGGCATTTCGACCTTTCATTCCTATGGGGGAATCTCTGGGATTCGAACCCGCGCCTCCAGTGGGGACTGCGACCCGAGCGCAGCGACTTAGACCGCTCGGCCATCCTGACAGCTCTTTCCTTCCCAGGTTCATTGGGGGACTTTGACACCTGGTAGCCCGCCATTCATTTCAATTGGGCATTTCGACCATTCATTCCTATGGGGGAATCTCTGGGATTCGAACCCGCGCCTCCAGTGGGGACTGCGACCCGAGCGCAGCGACTTAGACCGCTCGGCCATCCTGACAGCTCTTTCCTTCCCAGGTTCATTGGGGGACTTTGACACCTGGTAGCCCGCCATTCATTTCAATGGGGCATTTCGACCTTTCATTCCTATGGGGGAATCTCTGGGATTCGAACCCGCGCCTCCAGTGGGGACTGCGACCCGAGCGCAGCGACTTAGACCGCTCGGCCATCCTGACAGCTCTTTCCTTCCCAGGTTCATTGGGGGACTTTGACACCTGGTAGCCCGCCATTTATTTCAATTGGGCATTTCGACCTTTCATTCCTATAAGGGAATCTCTGGGATTCGAACCCGCGCCTCCAGTGGGGACTGCGACCCGAGCGCAGCGACTTAGACCGCTCAGCCATCCTGACAGCTCTTTCCTTCCCAGGTTCAATGGTGGACTTTGACACCTGGAATCCCGCCATTCATTTCAATGGGGCATTTCGACCATTCATTCCTATGGGGGAATCTCTGGGATTCGAACCCGCGCCTCCAGTGGGGACTGCGACCCGAGCGCAGCGACTTAGACCGCTCGGCCATCCTGACAGCTCTTTCCTTCCCAGGTTCATTGGGGGACTTTGACACCTGGTAGCCCGCCATTCATTTCAATTGGGCATTTCGATCATTCATTCCTATGGGGGAATCTCTGGGATTCGAACCCGCGCCTCCAGTGGGGACTGCGACCCGAGCGCAGCGACTTAGACCGCTCGGCCAACCTGACAGCTCTTTCCTTCCCAGGTTCATTGGGGGACTTTGACACCTGGTAGCCCGCCATTTATTTCAATTGGGCATTTCGACCTTTCATTCCTATGGGGGAATCTCTGGGATTCGAACCCGCGCCTCCAGTGGGGACTGCGACCCGAGCGCAGCGACTTAGACCGCTCAGCCATCCTGACAGCTCTTTCCTTCCCAGGTTCATTGGGGGACTTTGACACCTGGTAGCCCGCCATTCATTTCAATTGGGCATTTCGATCATTCATTCCTATGGGGGAATCTCTGGGATTCGAACCCGCGCCTCCAGTGGGGACTGCGACCCGAGCGCAGCGACTTAGACCGCTCGGCCATCCTGACAGCTCTTTCCTTCCCAGGTTCAATGGTGGACTTTGACACCTGGAATCCCGCCATTCATTTCAATGGGGCATTTCGACCATTCATTCCTATGGGGGAATCTCTGGGATTCGAACCCGCGCCTCCAGTGGGGACTGCGACCCGAGCGCAGCGACTTAGACCGCTCAGCCATCCTGACAGCTCTTTCCTTCCCAGGTTCATTGGGGGACTTTGACACCTGGTAGCCCGCCATTCATTTCAATTGGGCATTTCGACCATTCATTCCTATGGGGAAATCTCTGGGATTCGAACCCGCGCCTCCAGTGGGGACTGCGACCCGAGCGCAGCGACTTAGACCGCTCAGCCATCCTGACAGCTCTTTCCTTCCCAGGTTCATTGGGGGACTTTGACACCTGGTAGCCCGCCATTCATTTCAATTGGGCATTTCGACCATTCATTCCTATGGGGAAATCTCTGGGATTCGAACCCGCGCCTCCAGTGGGGACTGCGACCCGAGCGCAGCGACTTAGACCGCTCGGCCATCCTGACAGCTCTTTCCTTCCCAGGTTCATTGGGGGACTTTGACACCTGGTAGCCCGCCATTCATTTCAATTGGGCATTTCGACCATTCATTCCTATGGGGGAATCTCTGGGATTCGAACCCGCGCCTCCAGTGGGGACTGCGACCCGAGCGCAGCGACTTAGACCGCTCGGCCATCCTGACAGCTCTTTCCTTCCCAGGTTCATTGGGGGACTTTGACACCTGGTAGCCCGCCATTCATTTCAATTGGGCATTTCGACCATTCATTCCTATGGGGGAATCTCTGGGATTTGAACCCGCGCCTCCAGTGGGGACTGCGACCCGAGCGCAGCGACTTAGACCGCTCAGCCATCCTGACAGCTCTTTCCTTTCCAGGTTCATTGGGGGACTTTGACACCTGGTAGCCCGCCATTCATTTCAATGGGGCATTTCGACCTTTCATTCCTATGGGGGAATCTCTGGGATTCGAACCCGCGCCTCCAGTGGGGACTGCGACCCGAGCGCAGCGACTTAGACCGCTCGGCCATCCTGACAGCTCTTTCCTTCCCAGGTTCATTGGGGGACTTTGACACCTGGTAGCCCGCCATTCATTTCAATTGGGCATTTCGACCATTCATTCCTATGGGGGAATCTCTGGGATTCGAACCCGCGCCTCCAGTGGGGACTGCGACCCGAGCGCAGCGACTTAGACCGCTCGGCCATCCTGACAGCTCTTTCCTTCCCAGGTTCATTGGGGGACTTTGACACCTGGTAGCCCGCCATTCATTTCAATGGGGCATTTCGACCTTTCATTCCTATGGGGGAATCTCTGGGATTCGAACCCGCGCCTCCAGTGGGGACTGCGACCCGAGCGCAGCGACTTAGACCGCTCGGCCATCCTGACAGCTCTTTCCTTCCCAGGTTCATTGGGGACTTTGACACCTGGTAGCCCGCCATTTATTTCAATTGGGCATTTCGACCTTTCATTCCTATAAGGGAATCTCTGGGATTCGAACCCGCGCCTCCAGTGGGGACTGCGACCCGAGCGCAGCGACTTAGACCGCTCGGCCATCCTGACAGCTCTTTCCTTCCCAGGTTCATTGGGGGACTTTGACACCTGGTAGCCCGCCATTCATTTCAATTGGGCATTTCGATCATTCATTCCTATGGGGGAATCTCTGGGATTCGAACCCGCGCCTCCAGTGGGGACTGCGACCCGAGCGCAGCGACTTAGACCGCTCGGCCATCCTGACAGCTCTTTCCTTCCCAGGTTCAATGGTGGACTTTGACACCTGGAATCCCGCCATTCATTTCAATGGGGCATTTCGACCATTCATTCCTATGGGGGAATCTCTGGGATTCGAACCCGCGCCTCCAGTGGGGACTGCGACCCGAGCGCAGCGACTTAGACCGCTCGGCCATCCTGACAGCTCTTTCCTTCCCAGGTTCAATGGTGGACTTTGACACCTGGAATCCCGCCATTCATTTCAATGGGGCATTTCGACCATTCATTCCTATGGGGGAATCTCTGGGATTCGAACCCGCGCCTCCAGTGGGGACTGCGACCCGAGCGCAGCGACTTAGACCGCTCAGCCATCCTGACAGCTCTTTCCTTCCCAGGTTCATTGGGGGACTTTGACACCTGGTAGCCCGCCATTCATTTCAATTGGGCATTTCGACCATTCATTCCTATGGGGAAATCTCTGGGATTCGAACCCGCGCCTCCAGTGGGGACTGCGACCCGAGCGCAGCGACTTAGACCGCTCAGCCATCCTGACAGCTCTTTCCTTCCCAGGTTCATTGGGGGACTTTGACACCTGGTAGCCCGCCATTCATTTCAATTGGGCATTTCGACCATTCATTCCTATGGGGAATCTCTGGGATTCGAACCCGCGCCTCCAGTGGGGACTGCGACCCGAGCGCAGCGACTTAGACCGCTCGGCCATCCTGACAGCTCTTTCCTTCCCAGGTTCATTGGGGGACTTTGACACCTGGTAGCCCGCCATTCATTTCAATTGGGCATTTCGACCATTCATTCCTATGGGGGAATCTCTGGGATTCGAACCCGCGCCTCCAGTGGGGACTGCGACCCGAGCGCAGCGACTTAGACCGCTCGCCATCCTGACAGCTCTTTCCTTCCCAGGTTCATTGGGGGACTTTGACACCTGGTAGCCCGCCATTCATTTCAATTGGGCATTTCGACCATTCATTCCTATGGGGGAATCTCTGGGATTTGAACCCGCGCCTCCAGTGGGGACTGCGACCCGAGCGCAGCGACTTAGACCGCTCAGCCATCCTGACAGCTCTTTCCTTTCCAGGTTCATTGGGGGACTTTGACACCTGGTAGCCCGCCATTCATTTCAATGGGGCATTTCGACCTTTCATTCCTATGGGGGAATCTCTGGGATT
>NW_027520896.1:0-23875 GCF_051991255.1 Vanacampus margaritifer
GGTCGAAATGCCCCATTGAAATGAATGGCGGGATTCCAGGTGTCAAAGTCCACCATTGAACCTGGAAGGAAAGAGCTGTCAGGATGGCCGAGCGGTCTAAGTCGCTGCGCTCGGGTCGCAGTCCCCACTGGAGGCGCGGGTTCGAATCCCAGAGATTCCCCCATAGGAATGAATGGTCGAAATGCCCAATTGAAATGAATGGCGGGCTACCAGGTGTCAAAGTCCCCCAATGAACCTGGGAAGGAAAGAGCTGTCAGGATGGCCGAGCGGTCTAAGTCGCTGCGCTCGGGTCGCAGTCCCCACTGGAGGCGCGGGTTCGATCCCAGAGATTCCCCCATAGGAATGAATGGTCGAAATGCCCAATTGAAATGAATGGCGGGCTACCAGGTGTCAAAGTCCCCCCAATGAACCTGGGAAGGAAAGAGCTGTCAGGATGGCCGAGCGGTCTAAGTCGCTGCGCTCGGGTCGCAGTCCCCACTGGAGGCGCGGGTTCGAATCCCAGAGATTCCCCATAGGAATGAATGGTCGAAATGCCCCATTGAAATGAATGGCGGGATTCCAGGTGTCAAAGTCCACCATTGAAACCTGGGAAGGAAAGAGCTGTCAGGATGGCCGAGCGGGTCTAAGTCGCTGCGCTCGGGTCGCAGTCCCCACTGGAGGCGCGGGTTCGAATCCCAGAGATTCCCCCATAGGAATGAATGGTCGAAATGCCCAATTGAAATGAATGGCGGGCTACCAGGTGTCAAAGTCCCCCAATGAACCTGGGAAGGAAAGAGCTGTCAGGATGGCCGAGCGGTCTAAGTCGCTGCGCTCGGGTCGCAGTCCCCACTGGAGGCGCGGGTTCGAATCCCAGAGATTCCCCCATAGGAATGAATGGTCGAAATGCCCAATTGAAATGAATGGCGGGCTACCAGGTGTCAAAGTCCCCCAATGAACCTGGGAAGGAAAGAGCTGTCAGGATGGCCGAGCGGTCCTAAGTCGCTGCGCTCGGGTCGCAGTCCCCACTGGAGGCGCGGGTTCGAATCCCAGAGATTCCCCCATAGGAATGAATGGTCGAAATGCCAATTGAAATGAATGGCGGGCTACCAGGTGTCAAAGTCCCCCATTGAACCTTGGAAGGAAAGAGCTGTCAGGATGGCCGAGCGGTCTAAGTCGCTGCGCTCGGGTCGCAGTCCCCACTGGAGGCGCGGGTTCGAATCCCAGAGATTCCCCATAGGAATGAATGGTCGAAATGCCCAATTGAAATGAATGGCGGGCTACCAGGTGTCAAAGTCCCCCAATGAACCTGGGAAGGAAAGAGCTGTCAGGATGGCCGAGCGGTCTAAGTCGCTGCGCTCGGGGTCGCAGTCCCCACTGGAGGCGCGGGTTCGAATCCCAGAGATTCCCCCATAGGAATGAATGGTCGAAATGCCCAATTGAAATGAATTGCGGGCTACCAGGTGTCAAAGTCCCCCAATGAACCTGGGAAGGAAAGAGCTGTCAGGATGGCCGAGCGGTCTAAGTCGCTGCGCTCGGGTCGCAGTCCCCACTGGAGGCGCGGGTTCGAATCCCAGAGATTCCCCCATAGGAATGAATGGTCGAAATGCCCAATTGAAATGAATGGCGGGCTACCAGGTGTCAAAGTCCCCCAATGAACCTGGGAAGGAAAGAGCTGTCAGGATGGCCGAGCGGTCTAAGTCGCTGCGCTCGGGTCGCAGTCCCCCACTGGAGGCGCGGGTTCGAATCCCAGAGATTCCCCCATAGGAATGAATGGTCGAAATGCCCAATTGAAATGAATGGCGGGCTACCAGGTGTCAAAGTCCCCCAATGAACCTGGGAAGGAAAGAGCTGTCAGGATGGCCGAGCGGTCTAAGTCGCTGCGCTCGGGTCGCAGTCCCCACTGGAGGCGCGGGTTCGAATCCCAGAGATTCCCCCATAGGAATGAATGGTCGAAATGCCCAATTGAAATGAATGGCGGGCTACCAGGTGTCAAAGTCCCCAATGAACCTGGGAAGGAAAGAGCTGTCAGGATGGCCGAGCGGTCTAAGTCGCTGCGCTCGGGTCGCAGTCCCCACTGGAGGCGAGGGTTCGAATCCCAGAGATTCCCCCATAGGAATGAATGGTCGAAATGCCCAATTGAAATGAATGGCGGGCTACCAGGTGTCAAAGTCCCCCAATGAACCTGGGAAGGAAAGAGCTGTCAGGATGGCCGAGCGGTCTAAGTCGCTGCGCTCGGGTCGCAGTCCCCACTGGAGGCGCGGGTTCGAATCCCAGAGATTCCCCCATAGGAATGAATGGTCGAAATGCCCAATTGAAATGAATTGCGGGCTACCAGGTGTCAAAGTCCCCCATGAACCTGGGAAGGAAAGAGCTGTCAGGATGGCCGAGCGGTCTAAGTCGCTGCGCTCGGGTCGCAGTCCCCACTGGAGGCGCGGGTTCGAATCCCAGAGATTCCCCCATAGGAATGAATGGTCGAAATGCCCAATTGAAATGAATTGCGGGCTACCAGGTGTCAAAGTCCCCCAATGAACCTGGGAAGGAAAGAGCTGTCAGGATGGCCGAGCGGTCTAAGTCGCTGCGCTCGGGTCGCAGTCCCCACTGGAGGCGCGGGTTAGAATCCCAGAGATTCCCCCATAGGAATGAATGGTCGAAATGCCCAATTGAAATGAATGGCGGGCTACCAGGTGTCAAAGTCCCCCAATGAACCTGGGAAGGAAAGAGCTGTCAGGATGGCTGAGCGGTCTAAGTCGCTGCGCTGGGTCGCAGTCCCCACTGGAGGCGCGGGTTCGAATCCCAGAGATTCCCCCATAGGAATGAATGGTCGAAATGCCCAATTGAAATGAATGGCGGGCTACCAGGTGTCAAAGTCCCCCCATTGAACCTTGGAAGGAAAGAGCTGTCAGGATGGCCGAGCGGTCTAAGTCGCTGCGCTCGGGTCGCAGTCCCCACTGGAGGCGAGGGTTCGAATCCCAGAGATTCCCCCATAGGAATGAATGGTCGAAATGCCCAATTGAAATGAATGGCGGGCTACCAGGTGTCAAAGTCCCCCAATGAACCTGGGAAGGAAAGTGCTGTCAGGATGGCCGAGCGGTCTAAGTCGCTGCGCTCGGGTCGCAGTCCCCACTGGAGGCGCGGGTTCGAATCCCAGAGATTCCCCCATAGGAATGAATTGTCGAAATGCCCAATTGAAATGAATGGCGGGCTACCAGGTGTCAAAGTCCCCCATTGAACCTTGGAAGGAAAGAGCTGTCAGGATGGCCGAGCGGTCTAAGTCGCTGCGCTCGGGTCGCAGTCCCCACTGGAGGCGCGGGTTCGAATCCCAGAGATTCCCCCATAGGAATGAATGGTCGAAATGCCCAATTGAAATGAATGGCGGGCTACCAGGTGTCAAAGTCCCCCAATGAACCTGGGAAGGAAAGAGCTGTCAGGATGGCCGAGCGGGTCTAAGTCGCTGCGCTCGGGTCGCAGTCCCCACTGGAGGCGCGGGTTCGAATCCCAGAGATTCCCCCATAGGAATGAATGGTCGAAATGCCCAATTGAAATGAATTGCGGGCTACCAGGTGTCAAAGTCCCCCAATGAACCTGGGAAGGAAAGAGCTGTCAGGATGGCCGAGCGGTCTAAGTCGCTGCGCTCGGGTCGCAGTCCCCACTGGAGGCGCGGGTTCGAATCCCAGAGATTCCCCCATAGGAATGAATGGTCGAAATGCCCAATTGAAATGAATGGCGGGCTACCAGGTGTCAAAGTCCCCCAATGAACCTGGGAAGGAAAGAGCTGTCAGGATGGCCGAGCGGTCTAAGTCGCTGCGCTCGGGTCGCAGTCCCCACTGGAGGCGCGGGTTCGAATCCCAGAGATTCCCCCATAGGAATGAATGGTCGAAATGCCCAATTGAAATGAATTGCGGGCTACCAGGTGTCAAAGTCCCCCAATGAACCTGGGAAGGAAAGAGCTGTCAGGATGGCCGAGCGGTCTAAGTCGCTGCGCTCGGGTCGCAGTCCCCACTGGAGGCGCGGGTTCGAATCCCAGAGATTCCCCCATAGGAATGAATGGTCGAAATGCCCAATTGAAATGAATTGCGGGCTACCAGGTGTCAAAGTCCCCCAATGAACCTGGGAAGGAAAGAGCTGTCAGGATGGCCGAGCGGTCTAAGTCGCTGCGCTCGGGTCGCAGTCCCCACTGGAGGCGCGGGTTCGAATCCCAGAGATTCCCCCATAGGAATGAATGGTCGAAATGCCCAATTAAAATGAATGGCGGGCTACCAGGTGTCAAAGTCCTCCAATGAACCTGGGAAGGAAAGAGCTGTCAGGATGGCTGAGCGGTCTAAGTCGCTGCGCTCGGGTCGCAGTCCCCACTGGAGGCGCGGGTTCGAATCCCAGAGATTCCCCCATAGGAATGAATGGTCGAAATGCCCAATTGAAATGAATGGCGGGCTACCAGGTGTCAAAGTCCCCCAATGAACCTGGGAAGGAAAGAGCTGTCAGGATGGCCGAGCGGTCTAAGTCGCTGCGCTCGGGTCGCAGTCCCCACTGGAGGCGCGGGTTCGAATCCCAGAGATTCCCCCATAGGAATGAATGGTCGAAATGCCCAATTGAAATGAATGGCGGGCTACCAGGTGTCAAAGTCCCCCATTGAACCTTGGAAGGAAAGAGCTGTCAGGATGGCCGAGCGGTCTAAGTCGCTGCGCTCGGGTCGCAGTCCCCACTGGAGGCGAGGGTTCGAATCCCAGAGATTCCCCCATAGGAATGAATGGTCGAAATGCCCAATTGAAATGAATGGCGGGCTACCAGGTGTCAAAGTCCCCCAATGAACCTGGGAAGGAAAGTGCTGTCAGGATGGCCGAGCGGTCTAAGTCGCTGCGCTCGGGTCGCAGTCCCCCACTGGAGGCGCGGGTTCGAATCCCAGAGATTCCCCCATAGGAATGAATGGTCGAAATGCCCAATTGAAATGAATGGCGGGCTACCAGGTGTCAAAGTCCCCCATTGAACCTTTGGAAGGAAAGAGCTGTCAGGATGGCCGAGCGGTCTAAGTCGCTGCGCTCGGGTCGCAGTCCCCACTGGAGGCGCGGGTTCGAATCCCAGAGATTCCCCCATAGGAATGAATGGTCGAAATGCCCAATTGAAATGAATGGCGGGCTACCAGGTGTCAAAGTCCCCCAATGAACCTGGGAAGGAAAGAGCTGTCAGGATGGCCGAGCGGTCTAAGTCGCTGCGCTCGGGTCGCAGTCCCCACTGGAGGCGCGGGTTCGAATCCCAGAGATTCCCCCATAGGAATGAATGGTCGAAATGCCCAATTGAAATGAATTGCGGGCTACCAGGTGTCAAAGTCCCCCAATGAACCTGGGAAGGAAAGAGCTGTCAGGATGGCTGAGCGGTCTAAGTCGCTGCGCTCGGGTCGCAGTCCCCACTGGAGGCGCGGGTTCGAATCCCAGAGATTCCCCCCATAGGAATGAATGGTCGAAATGCCCAATTGAAATGAATTGCGGGCTACCAGGTGTCAAAGTCCCCCAATGAACCTGGGAAGGAAAGAGCTGTCAGGATGGCCGAGCGGTCTAAGTCGCTGCGCTCGGGTCGCAGTCCCCACTGGAGGCGCGGGTTCGAATCCCAGAGATTCCCCCATAGGAATGAATGGTCGAAATGCCCAATTGAAATGAATTGCGGGCTACCAGGTGTCAAAGTCCCCCAATGAACCTGGGAAGGAAAGAGCTGTCAGGATGGCCTGAGCGGTCTAAGTCGCTGCGTTCGGGTCGCAGTCCCCACTGGAGGCGCGGGTTCGAATCCCAGAGATTCCCCCATAGGAATGAATGGTCGAAATGCCCAATTGAAATGAATGGCGGGCTACCAGGTGTCAAAGTCCCCCAATGAACCTGGGAAGGAAAGAGCTGTCAGGATGGCCGAGCGGTCTAAGTCGCTGCGCTCGGGTCGCAGTCCCCACTGGAGGCGCGGGTTCGAATCCCAGAGATTCCCCCATAGGAATGAATGGTCGAAATGCCCCATTGAAATGAATGGCGGGATTCCAGGTGTCAAAGTCCACCATTGAACCTGGGAAGGAAAGAGCTGTCAGGATGGCCGAGCGGTCTAAGTCGCTGCGCTCGGGTCGCAGTCCCCACTGGAGGCGCGGGTTCGAATCCCAGAGATTCCCCCATAGGAATGAATGGTCGAAATGCCCAATTGAAATGAATTGCGGGCTACCAGGTGTCAAAGTCCCCCAATGAACCTGGGAAGGAAAGAGCTGTCAGGATGGCTGAGCGGTCTAAGTCGCTGCGCTCGGGTCGCAGTCCCCACTGGAGGCGCGGGTTCGAATCCCAGAGATTCCCCCATAGGAATGAATGGTCGAAATGCCCAATTGAAATGAATGGCGGGCTACCAGGTGTCAAAGTCCCCCATTGAACCTTGGAAGGAAAGAGCTGTAAGGATGGCCGAGCGGTCTAAGTCGCTGCGCTCGGGTCGCAGTCCCCACTGGAGGCGCGGGTTCAAATCCCAGAGATTCCCCCATAGGAATGAATGGTCGAAATGCCCAATTGAAATGAATGGCGGGCTACCAGGTGTCAAAGTCCCCCATTGAACCTTGGAAGGAAAGAGCTGTCAGGATGGCCGAGCGGTCTAAGTCGCTGCGCTCGGGTAGCAGTCCCCACTGGAGGCGCGGGTTCGAATCCCAGAGATTCCCCCATAGGAATGAATGGTCGAAATGCCCAATTGAAATGAATGGCGGGCTACCAGGTGTCAAAGTCCCCCATTGAACCTTGGAAGGAAAGAGCTGTCAGGATGGCCGAGCGGTCTAAGTCGCTGCGCTCGGGTCGCAGTCCCCACTGGAGGCGCGGGTTCGAATCCCAGAGATTCCCCCATAGGAATGAATGGTCTGAAATGCCCAATTGAAATGAATGGCGGGCTACCAGGTGTCAAAGTCCCCCAATGAACCTGGGAAGGAAAGAGCTGTCAGGATGGCCGAGCGGTCTAAGTCGCTGCGCTCGGGTCGCAGTCCCCACTGGAGGCGCGGGTTCGAATCCCAGAGATTCCCCCATAGGAATGAATGGTCGAAATGCCCAATTGAAATGAATTGCGGGCTACCAGGTGTCAAAGTCCCCCAATTGAACCTGGGAAGGAAAGAGCTGTCAGGATGGCTGAGCGGTCTAAGTCGCTGCGCTCGGGTCGCAGTCCCCACTGGAGGCGCGGGTTCAAATCCCAGAGATCCCCCCATAGGAATGAATGGTCGAAATGCCCAATTGAAATGAATGGCGGGCTACCAGGTGTCAAAGTCCCCCAATGAACCTGGGAAGGAAAGAGCTGTCAGGATGGCCGAGCGGTCTAAGTCGCTGCGCTCGGGTCGCAGTCCCCACTGGAGGCGCGGGTTCGAATCCCAGAGATTCCCCCATAGGAATGAATGGTCGAAATGCCCAATTGAAATGAATTGCGGGCTACCAGGTGTCAAAGTCCCCCAATGAACCTGGGAAGGAAAGAGCTGTCAGGATGGCTGAGCGGTCTAAGTCGCTGCGCTCGGGTCGCAGTCCCCACTGGAGGCGCGGGTTCAAAAATCCCAGAGATCCCCCCATAGGAATGAATGGTCGAAATGCCCAATTGAAATGAATGGCGGGCTACCAGGTGTCAAAGTCCCCCAATGAACCTGGGAAGGAAAGAGCTGTCAGGATGGCCGAGCGGTCTAAGTCGCTGCGCTCGGGTCGCAGTCCCCACTGGAGGCGCGGGTTCGAATCCCAGAGATTCCCCCATAGGAATGAATTGTCGAAATGCCCAATTGAAATGAATGGCGGGCTACCAGGTGTCAAAGTCCCCCATTGAACCTTGGAAGGAAAGAGCTGTCAGGATGGCCGAGCGGTCTAAGTCGCTGCGCTCGGGTCGCAGTCCCCACTGGAGGCGCGGGTTCGAATCCCAGAGATTCCCCCATAGGAATGAATGGTCGAAATGCCCAATTGAAATGAATGGCGGGCTACCAGGTGTCAAAGTCCCCCAATGAACCTGGAAGGAAAGAGCTGTCAGGATGGCCGAGCGGTCTAAGTCGCTGCGCTCGGGTCGCAGTCCCCACTGGAGGCGCGGGTTCGAATCCCAGAGATTCCCCCATAGGAATGAATGGTCGAAATGCCCAATTGAAATGAATTGCGGGCTACCAGGTGTCAAAGTCCCCCAATGAACCTGGGAAGGAAAGAGCTGTCAGGATGGCTGAGCGGTCTAAGTCGCTGCGCTCGGGTCGCAGTCCCCACTGGAGGCGCGGGTTCGAATCCCAGAGATTCCCCCATAGGAATGAATGGTCGAAATGCCCAATTGAAATGAATGGCGGGCTACCAGGTGTCAAAGTCCCCCAATGAACCTGGGAAGGAAAGAGCTGTCAGGATGGCCGAGCGGTCTAAGTCGTTGCGCTCGGGTCGCAGTCCCCACTGGAGGCGCGGGTTCGAATCCCAGAGATTCCCCCATAGGAATGAATGGTCGAAATGCCCAATTGAAATGAATTGCGGGCTACCAGGTGTCAAAGTCCCCCAATGAACCTGGGAAGGAAAGAGCTGTCAGGATGGCCGAGCGGTCTAAGTCGCTGCGCTCGGGTCGCAGTCCCCACTGGAGGCGCGGGTTCGAATCCCAGAGATTCCCCCATAGGAATGAATGGTCGAAATGCCCAATTGAAATGAATTGCGGGCTACCAGGTGTCAAAGTCCCCCAATGAACCTGGGAAGGAAAGAGCTGTCAGGATGGCTGAGCGGTCTAAGTCGCTGCGTTCGGGTCGCAGTCCCCACTGGAGGCGCGGGTTCGAATCCCAGAGATTCCCCCATAGGAATGAATGGTCGAAATGCCCAATTGAAATGAATGGCGGGCTACCAGGTGTCAAAGTCCCCCAATGAACCTGGGAAGGAAAGAGCTGTCAGGATGGCCGAGCGGTCTAAGTCGCTGCGCTCGGGTCGCAGTCCCCACTGGAGGCGCGGGTTCGAATCCCAGAGATTCCCCCATAGGAATGAATGGTCGAAATGCCCCATTGAAATGAATGGCGGGATTCCAGGTGTCAAAGTCCACCATTGAACCTGGGAAGGAAAGAGCTGTCAGGATGGCCGAGCGGTCTAAGTCGCTGCGTTCGGGTCGCAGTCCCCACTGGAGGCGCGGGTTCGAATCCCAGAGATTCCCCCATAGGAATGAATGGTCGAAATGCCCAATTGAAATGAATGGCGGGCTACCAGGTGTCAAAGTCCCCCAATGAACCTGGGAAGGAAAGAGCTGTCAGGATGGCCGAGCGGTCTAAGTCGCTGCGCTCGGGTCGCAGTCCCCACTGGAGGCGCGGGTTCGAATCCCAGAGATTCCCCCATAGGAATGAATGGTCGAAATGCCCCATTGAAATGAATGGCGGGATTCCAGGTGTCAAAGTCCACCATTGAACCTGGGAAGGAAAGAGCTGTCAGGATGGCCGAGCGGTCTAAGTCGCTGCGCTCGGGTCGCAGTCCCCACTGGAGGCGCGGGTTCGAATCCCAGAGATTCCCCCATAGGAATGAATGGTCGAAATGCCCAATTGAAATGAATGGCGGGCTACCAGGTGTCAAAGTCCCCCAATGAACCTGGGAAGGAAAGAGCTGTCAGGATGGCTGAGCGGTCTAAGTCGCTGCGCTCGGGTCGCAGTCCCCACTGGAGGCGCGGGTTCGAATCCCAGAGATTCCCCCATAGGAATGAATGGTCGAAATGCCCCATTGAAATGAATGGCGGGATTCCAGGTGTCAAAGTCCACCATTGAACCTGGGAAGGAAAGAGCTGTCAGGATGGCCGAGCGGTCTAAGTCGCTGCGCTCGGGTCGCAGTCCCCACTGGAGGCGCGGGTTCGAATCCCAGAGATTCCCCCATAGGAATGAATGGTCGAAATGCCCAATTGAAATGAATGGCGGGCTACCAGGTGTCAAAGTCCCCCAATGAACCTGGGAAGGAAAGAGCAGTCAGGATGGCCGAGCGGTCTAAGTCGCTGCGCTCGGGTCGCAGTCCCCACTGGAGGCGCGGGTTCGAATCCCAGAGATTCCCCCATAGGAATGAATGGTCGAAATGCCCAATTGAAATGAATGGCGGGCTACCAGGTGTCAAAGTCCCCCATTGAACCTTGGAAGGAAAGAGCTGTCAGGATGGCCGAGCGGTCTAAGTCGCTGCGCTCGGGTCGCAGTCCCCACTGGAGGCGCGGGTTCGAATCCCAGAGATTCCCCCATAGGAATGAATGGTCGAAATGCCCAATTGAAATGAATGGCGGGCTACCAGGTGTCAAAGTCCCCCAATGAACCTGGGAAGGAAAGAGCTGTCAGGATGGCCGAGCGGTCTAAGTCGCTGCGCTCGGGTCACAGTCCCCACTGGAGGCGCGGGTTCGAATCCCAGAGATTCCCCCATAGGAATGAATGGTCGAAATGCCCAATTGAAATAAATGGCGGGCTACCAGGTGTCAAAGTCCCCCAATGAACCTGGGAAGGAAAGAGCTGTCAGGATGGCTGAGCGGTCTAAGTCGCTGCGCTCGGGTCGCAGTCCCCACTGGAGGCGCGGGTTCGAATCCCAGAGATTCCCCCATAGGAATGAAAGGTCGAAATGCCCAATTGAAATGAATGGCGGGCTACCAGGTGTCAAAGTCCCCCATTGAACCTTGGAAGGAAAGAGCTGTCAGGATGGCCGAGCGGTCTAAGTCGCTGCGCTCGGGTCGCAGTCCCCACTGGAGGCGCGGGTTCGAATCCCAGAGATTCCCCCATAGGAATGAATGGTCGAAATGCCCAATTGAAATGAATGGCGGGCTACCAGGTGTCAAAGTCCCCCAATGAACCTGGGAAGGAAAGAGCTGTCAGGATGGCCGAGCGGTCTAAGTCGCTGCGCTCGGGTCGCAGTCCCCACTGGAGGCGCGGGTTCGAATCCCAGAGATTCCCCCATAGGAATGAATGGTCGAAATGCCCAATTGAAATGAATGGCGGGCTACCAGGTGTCAAAGTCCCCCAATGAACCTGGGAAGGAAAGAGCTGTCAGGATGGCCGAGCGGTCTAAGTCGCTGCGCTCGGGTCGCAGTCCCCACTGGAGGCGCGGGTTTGAATCCCAGAGATTCCCCCATAGGAATGAATGGTCGAAATGCCCAATTGAAATGAATGGCGGGCTACCAGGTGTCAAAGTCCCCCATTGAACCTTGAAAGGAAAGAGCTGTCAGGATGGCCGAGCGGTCTAAGTCGCTGCGCTCGGGTCGCAGTCCCCACTGGAGGCGAGGGTTCGAATCCCAGAGATTCCCCCATAGGAATGAATGGTCGAAATGCCCAATTGAAATGAATGGCGGGCTACCAGGTGTCAAAGTCCCCCAATGAACCTGGGAAGGAAAGAGCTGTCAGGATGGCTGAGCGGTCTAAGTCGCTGCGCTCGGGTCGCAGTCCCCACTGGAGGCGCGGGTTCGAATCCCAGAGATTCCCCCATAGGAATGAATGGTCGAAATGCCCAATTGAAATGAATGGCGGGCTACCAGGTGTCAAAGTCCCCCAATGAACCTGGGAAGGAAAGAGCTGTCAGGATGGCCGAGCGGTCTAAGTCGCTGCGCTCGGGTCGCAGTCCCCACTGGAGGCGCGGGTTCGAATCCCAGAGATTCCCCCATAGGAATGAATGGTCGAAATGCCCAATTGAAATGAATGGCGGGCTACCAGGTGTCAAAGTCCCCCATTGAACCTTGGAAGGAAAGAGCTGTAAGGATGGCCGAGCGGTCTAAGTCGCTGCGCTCGGGTCGCAGTCCCCACTGGAGGCGCGGGTTCAAATCCCAGAGATTCCCCCATAGGAATGAATGGTCGAAATGCCCAATTGAAATGAATGGCGGGCTACCAGGTGTCAAAGTCCCCCATTGAACCTTGGAAGGAAAGAGCTGTCAGGATGGCCGAGCGGTCTAAGTCGCTGCGCTCGGGTAGCAGTCCCCACTGGAGGCGCGGGTTCGAATCCCAGAGATTCCCCCATAGGAATGAATGGTCGAAATGCCCAATTGAAATGAATGGCGGGCTACCAGGTGTCAAAGTCCCCCAATGAACCTGGGAAGGAAAGAGCTGTCAGGATGGCCGAGCGGTCTAAGTCGCTGCGCTCGGGTCGCAGTCCCCACTGGAGGCGCGGGTTCGAATCCCAGAGATTCCCCCATAGGAATGAATGGTCGAAATGCCCAATTGAAATGAATTGCGGGCTACCAGGTGTCAAAGTCCCCCAATGAACCTGGGAAGGAAAGAGCTGTCAGGATGGCTGAGCGGTCTAAGTCGCTGCGCTCGGGTCGCAGTCCCCACTGGAGGCGCGGGTTCGAATCCCAGAGATTCCCCCATAGGAATGAATGGTCGAAATGCCCAATTGAAATAAATGGCGGGCTACCAGGTGTCAAAGTCCCCCAATGAACCTGGGAAGGAAAGAGCTGTCAGGATGGCCGAGCGGTCTAAGTCGCTGCGCTCGGGTCGCAGTCCCCACTGGAGGCGCGGGTTCGAATCCCAGAGATTCCCCCATAGGAATGAATGGTCGAAATTCCCAATTGAAATGAATGGCGGGCTACCAGGTGTCAAAGTCCCCCAATGAACCTGGGAAGGAAAGAGCTGTCAGGATGGCCGAGCGGTCTAAGTCGCTGCGCTCGGGTCGCAGTCCCCACTGGAGGCGCGGGTTCGAATCCCAGAGATTCCCCCATAGGAATGAATGGTCGAAATGCCCAATTGAAATGAATGGCGGGCTACCAGGTGTCAAAGTCCCCCAATGAACCTGGGAAGGAAAGAGCTGTCAGGATGGCCGAGCGGTCTAAGTCGCTGCGCTCGGGTCGCAGTCCCCACTGGAGGCGCGGGTTCGAATCCCAGAGATTCCCCCATAGGAATGAATGGTCGAAATGCCCAATTGAAATGAATGGCGGGCTACCAGGTGTCAAAGTCCCCCAATGAACCTGGGAAGGAAAGAGCTGTCAGGATGGCCGAGCGGTCTAAGTCGCTGCGCTCGGGTCGCAGTCCCCACTGGAGGCGCGGGTTCGAATCCCAGAGATTCCCCCATAGGAATGAATGGTCGAAATGCCCAATTGAAATAAATGGCGGGCTACCAGGTGTCAAAGTCCCCCAATGAACCTGGGAAGGAAAGAGCTGTCAGGATGGCTGAGCGGTCTAAGTCGCTGCGCTCGGGTCGCAGTCCCCACTGGAGGCGCGGGTTCGAATCCCAGAGATTCCCCCATAGGAATGAAAGGTCGAAATGCCCAATTGAAATGAATGGCGGGCTACCAGGTGTCAAAGTCCCCCATTGAACCTTGGAAGGAAAGAGCTGTCAGGATGGCCGAGCGGTCTAAGTCGCTGCGCTCGGGTCGCAGTCCCCACTGGAGGCGAGGGTTCGAATCCCAGAGATTCCCCCATAGGAATGAATGGTCGAAATGCCCAATTGAAATGAATGGCGGGCTACCAGGTGTCAAAGTCCCCCAATGAACCTGGGAAGGAAAGAGCTGTCAGGATGGCCGAGCGGTCTAAGTCGCTGCGCTCGGGTCGCAGTCCCCACTGGAGGCGCGGGTTCGAATCCCAGAGATTCCCCCATAGGAATGAATGGTCGAAATGCCCAATTGAAATGAATGGCGGGCTACCAGGTGTCAAAGTCCCCCATTGAACCTTGGAAGGAAAGAGCTGTCAGGATGGCCGAGCGGTCTAAGTCGCTGCGCTCGGGTCGCAGTCCCCACTGGAGGCGCGGGTTCGAATCCCAGAGATTCCCCCATAGGAATGAATGGTCGAAATGCCCAATTGAAATGAATGGCGGGCTACCAGGTGTCAAAGTCCCCCAATGAACCTGGGAAGGAAAGAGCTGTCAGGATGGCCGAGCGGTCTAAGTCGCTGCGCTCGGGTCGCAGTCCCCACTGGAGGCGCGGGTTCGAATCCCAGAGATTCCCCCATAGGAATGAATGGTCGAAATGCCCAATTGAAATAAATGGCGGGCTACCAGGTGTCAAAGTCCCCCAATGAACCTGGGAAGGAAAGAGCTGTCAGGATGGCTGAGCGGTCTAAGTCGCTGCGCTCGGGTCGCAGTCCCCACTGGAGGCGCGGGTTCGAATCCCAGAGATTCCCCCATAGGAATGAAAGGTCGAAATGCCCAATTGAAATGAATGGCGGGCTACCAGGTGTCAAAGTCCCCCATTGAACCTTGGAAGGAAAGAGCTGTCAGGATGGCCGAGCGGTCTAAGTCGCTGCGCTCGGGTCGCAGTCCCCACTGGAGGCGAGGGTTCGAATCCCAGAGATTCCCCCATAGGAATGAATGGTCGAAATGCCCAATTGAAATGAATGGCGGGCTACCAGGTGTCAAAGTCCCCCAATGAACCTGGGAAGGAAAGAGCTGTCAGGATGGCCGAGCGGTCTAAGTCGCTGCGCTCGGGTCGCAGTCCCCACTGGAGGCGCGGGTTCGAATCCCAGAGATTCCCCCATAGGAATGAATGGTCGAAATGCCCAATTGAAATGAATGGCGGGCTACCAGGTGTCAAAGTCCCCCATTGAACCTTGGAAGGAAAGAGCTGTCAGGATGGCCGAGCGGTCTAAGTCGCTGCGCTCGGGTAGCAGTCCCCACTGGAGGCGCGGGTTCGAATCCCAGAGATTCCCCCATAGGAATGAATGGTCGAAATGCCCAATTGAAATGAATGGCGGGCTACCAGGTGTCAAAGTCCCCCAATGAACCTGGGAAGGAAAGAGCTGTCAGGATGGCCGAGCGGTCTAAGTCGCTGCGCTCGGGTCGCAGTCCCCACTGGAGGCGCGGGTTCGAATCCCAGAGATTCCCCCATAGGAATGAATGGTCGAAATGCCCAATTGAAATGAATGGCGGGCTACCAGGTGTCAAAGTCCCCCAATGAACCTGGGAAGGAAAGAGCTGTCAGGATGGCCGAGCGGTCTAAGTCGCTGCGCTCGGGTCGCAGTCCCCACTGGAGGCGCGGGTTCGAATCCCAGAGATTCCCCCATAGGAATGAATGGTCGAAATGCCCAATTGAAATGAATGGCGGGCTACCAGGTGTCAAAGTCCCCCAATGAACCTGGGAAGGAAAGAGCTGTCAGGATGGCCGAGCGGTCTAAGTCGCTGCGCTCGGGTCGCAGTCCCCACTGGAGGCGCGGGTTCGAATCCCAGAGATTCCCCCATAGGAATGAATGGTCGAAATGCCCAATTGAAATAAATGGCGGGCTACCAGGTGTCAAAGTCCCCCAATGAACCTGGGAAGGAAAGAGCTGTCAGGATGGCTGAGCGGTCTAAGTCGCTGCGCTCGGGTCGCAGTCCCCACTGGAGGCGCGGGTTCGAATCCCAGAGATTCCCCCATAGGAATGAAAGGTCGAAATGCCCAATTGAAATGAATGGCGGGCTACCAGGTGTCAAAGTCCCCCATTGAACCTTGGAAGGAAAGAGCTGTCAGGATGGCCGAGCGGTCTAAGTCGCTGCGCTCGGGTCGCAGTCCCCACTGGAGGCGAGGGTTCGAATCCCAGAGATTCCCCCATAGGAATGAATGGTCGAAATGCCCAATTGAAATGAATGGCGGGCTACCAGGTGTCAAAGTCCCCCAATGAACCTGGGAAGGAAAGTGCTGTCAGGATGGCCGAGCGGTCTAAGTCGCTGCGCTCGGGTCGCAGTCCCCACTGGAGGCGCGGGTTCGAATCCCAGAGATTCCCCCATAGGAATGAATGGTCGAAATGCCCAATTGAAATGAATGGCGGGCTACCAGGTGTCAAAGTCCCCCAATGAACCTGGGAAGGAAAGAGCTGTCAGGATGGCCGAGCGGTCTAAGTCGCTGCGCTCGGGTCGCAGTCCCCACTGGAGGCGCGGGTTCGAATCCCAGAGATTCCCCCATAGGAATGAATGGTCGAAATGCCCAATTGAAATGAATTGCGGGCTACCAGGTGTCAAAGTCCCCCAATGAACCTGGGAAGGAAAGAGCTGTCAGGATGGCTGAGCGGTCTAAGTCGCTGCGCTCGGGTCGCAGTCCCCACTGGAGGCGCGGGTTCGAATCCCAGAGATTCCCCCATAGGAATGAAAGGTCGAAATGCCCAATTGAAATGAATGGCGGGCTACCAGGTGTCAAAGTCCCCCATTGAACCTTGGAAGGAAAGAGCTGTCAGGATGGCCGAGCGGTCTAAGTCGCTGCGCTCGGGTCGCAGTCCCCACTGGAGGCGAGGGTTCGAATCCCAGAGATTCCCCCATAGGAATGAATGGTCGAAATGCCCAATTGAAATGAATGGCGGGCTACCAGGTGTCAAAGTCCCCCAATGAACCTGGGAAGGAAAGAGCTGTCAGGATGGCTGAGCGATCTAAGTCGCTGCGCTCGGGTCGCAGTCCCCACTGGAGGCGCGGGTTCGAATCCCAGAGATTCCCCCATAGGAATGAAAGGTCGAAATGCCCAATTGAAATAAATGGCGGGCTACCAGGTGTCAAAGTCCCCCAATGAACCTGGGAAGGAAAGAGCTGTCAGGATGGCCGAGCGGTCTAAGTCGCTGCGCTCGGGTCGCAGTCCCCACTGGAGGCGAGGGTTCGAATCCCAGAGATTCCCCCATAGGAATGAATGGTCGAAATGCCCAATTGAAATGAATGGCGGGCTACCAGGTGTCAAAGTCCCCCAATGAACCTGGGAAGGAAAGAGCTGTCAGGATGGCTGAGCGATCTAAGTCGCTGCGCTCGGGTCGCAGTCCCCACTAGAGGCGCGGGTTCGAATCCCAGAGATTCCCCCATAGGAATGAAAGGTCGAAATGCCCAATTGAAATAAATGGCGGGCTACCAGGTGTCAAAGTCCCCCAATGAACCTGGGAAGGAAAGAGCTGTCAGGATGGCCGAGCGGTCTAAGTCGCTGCGCTCGGGTCGCAGTCCCCACTGGAGGCGCGGGTTCGAATCCCAGAGATTCCCCCATAGGAATGAATGGTCGAAATGCCCAATTGAAATGAATGGCGGGCTACCAGGTGTCAAAGTCCCCCAATGAACCTGGGAAGGAAAGAGCTGTCAGGATGGCCGAGCGGTCTAAGTCGCTGCGCTCGGGTCGCAGTCCCCACTGGAGGCGCGGGTTCGAATCCCAGAGATTCCCCCATAGGAATGAATGGTCGAAATGCCCAATTGAAATGAATGGCGGGCTACCAGGTGTCAAAGTCCCCCAATGAACCTGGGAAGGAAAGTGCTGTCAGGATGGCCGAGCGGTCTAAGTCGCTGCGCTCGGGTCGCAGTCCCCACTGGAGGCGCGGGTTCGAATCCCAGAGATTCCCCCATAGGAATGAATGGTCGAAATGCCCAATTGAAATGAATGGCGGGCTACCAGGTGTCAAAGTCCCCCAATGAACCTGGGAAGGAAAGAGCTGTCAGGATGGCTGAGCGGTCTAAGTCGCTGCGCTCGGGTCGCAGTCCCCACTGGAGGCGCGGGTTCGAATCCCAGAGATTCCCCCATAGGAATGAATGGTCGAAATGCCCAATTGAAATGAATGGCGGGCTACCAGGTGTCAAAGTCCCCCAATGAACCTGGGAAGGAAAGAGCTGTCAGGATGGCCGAGCGGTCTAAGTCGCTGCGCTCGGGTCGCAGTCCCCACTGGAGGCGCGGGTTCGAATCCCAGAGATTCCCCCATAGGAATGAATGGTCGAAATGCCCAATTGAAATGAATGGCGGGCTACCAGGTGTCAAAGTCCCCCAATGAACCTGGGAAGGAAAGAGCTGTCAGGATGGCTGAGCGATCTAAGTCGCTGCGCTCGGGTCGCAGTCCCCACTGGAGGCGCGGGTTCGAATCCCAGAGATTCCCCCATAGGAATGAAAGGTCGAAATGCCCAATTGAAATAAATGGCGGGCTACCAGGTGTCAAAGTCCCCCAATGAACCTGGGAAGGAAAGAGCTGTCAGGATGGCCGAGCGGTCTAAGTCGCTGCGCTCGGGTCGCAGTCCCCACTGGAGGCGCGGGTTCGAATCCCAGAGATTCCCCCATAGGAATGAATGGTCGAAATGCCCAATTGAAATGAATGGCGGGCTACCAGGTGTCAAAGTCCCCCAATGAACCTGGGAAGGAAAGAGCTGTCAGGATGGCCGAGCGGTCTAAGTCGCTGCGCTCGGGTCGCAGTCCCCACTGGAGGCGCGGGTTCGAATCCCAGAGATTCCCCCATAGGAATGAATGGTCGAAATGCCCAATTGAAATGAATGGCGGGCTACCAGGTGTCAAAGTCCCCCAATGAACCTGGGAAGGAAAGAGCTGTCAGGATGGCCGAGCGGTCTAAGTCGCTGCGCTCGGGTCGCAGTCCCCACTGGAGGCGCGGGTTCGAATCCCAGAGATTCCCCCATAGGAATGAATGGTCGAAATGCCCAATTGAAATGAATGGCGGGCTACCAGGTGTCAAAGTCCCCCATTGAACCTTGGAAGGAAAGAGCTGTCAGGATGGCCGAGCGGTCTAAGTCGCTGCGCTCGGGTCGCAGTCCCCACTGGAGGCGAGGGTTCGAATCCCAGAGATTCCCCCATAGGAATGAATGGTCGAAATGCCCAATTGAAATGAATGGCGGGCTACCAGGTGTCAAAGTCCCCCAATGAACCTGGGAAGGAAAGTGCTGTCAGGATGGCCGAGCGGTCTAAGTCGCTGCGCTCGGGTCGCAGTCCCCACTGGAGGCGCGGGTTCGAATCCCAGAGATTCCCCCATAGGAATGAATGGTCGAAATGCCCAATTGAAATGAATGGCGGGCTACCAGGTGTCAAAGTCCCCCATTGAACCTTGGAAGGAAAGAGCTGTCAGGATGGCCGAGCGGTCTAAGTCGCTGCGCTCGGGTCGCAGTCCCCACTGGAGGCGCGGGTTCGAATCCCAGAGATTCCCCCATAGGAATGAATGGTCGAAATGCCCAATTGAAATGAATGGCGGGCTACCAGGTGTCAAAGTCCCCCAATGAACCTGGGAAGGAAAGAGCTGTCAGGATGGCCGAGCGGTCTAAGTCGCTGCGCTCGGGTCGCAGTCCCCACTGGAGGCGCGGGTTCGAATCCCAGAGATTCCCCCATAGGAATGAATGGTCGAAATGCCCAATTGAAATGAATTGCGGGCTACCAGGTGTCAAAGTCCCCCAATGAACCTGGGAAGGAAAGAGCTGTCAGGATGGCTGAGCGGTCTAAGTCGCTGCGTTCGGGTCGCAGTCCCCACTGGAGGCGCGGGTTCGAATCCCAGAGATTCCCCCATAGGAATGAATGGTCGAAATGCCCAATTGAAATGAATGGCGGGCTACCAGGTGTCAAAGTCCCCCAATGAACCTGGGAAGGAAAGAGCTGTCAGGATGGCCGAGCGGTCTAAGTCGCTGCGCTCGGGTCGCAGTCCCCACTGGAGGCGCGGGTTCGAATCCCAGAGATTCCCCCATAGGAATGAATGGTCGAAATGCCCAATTGAAATGAATGGCGGGCTACCAGGTGTCAAAGTCCCCCAATGAACCTGGGAAGGAAAGAGCTGTCAGGATGGCTGAGCGGTCTAAGTCGCTGCGTTCGGGTCGCAGTCCCCACTGGAGGCGCGGGTTCGAATCCCAGAGATTCCCCCATAGGAATGAATGGTCGAAATGCCCAATTGAAATGAATGGCGGGCTACCAGGTGTCAAAGTCCCCCAATGAACCTGGGAAGGAAAGAGCTGTCAGGATGGCCGAGCGGTCTAAGTCGCTGCGCTCGGGTCGCAGTCCCCACTGGAGGCGCGGGTTCGAATCCCAGAGATTCCCCCATAGGAATGAATGGTCGAAATGCCCCATTGAAATGAATGGCGGGATTCCAGGTGTCAAAGTCCGCCATTGAACCTGGGAAGGAAAGAGCTGTCAGGATGGCCGAGCGGTCTAAGTCGCTGCGCTCGGGTCGCAGTCCCCACTGGAGGCGCGGGTTCGAATCCCAGAGATTCCCCCATAGGAATGAATGGTCGAAATGCCCAATTGAAATGAATGGCGGGCTACCAGGTGTCAAAGTCCCCCAATGAACCTGGGAAGGAAAGAGCTGTCAGGATGGCTGAGCGGTCTAAGTCGCTGCGCTCGGGTCGCAGTCCCCACTGGAGGCGCGGGTTCGAATCCCAGAGATTCCCCCATAGGAATGAATGGTCGAAATGCCCAATTGAAATGAATGGCGGGCTACCAGGTGTCAAAGTCCCCCAATGAACCTGGGAAGGAAAGAGCTGTCAGGATGGCCGAGCGGTCTAAGTCGCTGCGCTCGGGTCGCAGTCCCCACTGGAGGCGCGGGTTCGAATCCCAGAGATTCCCCCATAGGAATGAATGGTCGAAATGCCCCATTGAAATGAATGGCGGGATTCCAGGTGTCAAAGTCCACCATTGAACCTGGGAAGGAAAGAGCTGTCAGGATGGCCGAGCGGTCTAAGTCGCTGCGCTCGGGTCGCAGTCCCCACTGGAGGCGCGGGTTCGAATCCCAGAGATTCCCCCATAGGAATGAATGGTCGAAATGCCCAATTGAAATGAATGGCGGGCTACCAGGTGTCAAAGTCCCCCAATGAACCTGGGAAGGAAAGAGCTGTCAGGATGGCCGAGCGGTCTAAGTCGCTGCGCTCGGGTCGCAGTCCCCACTGGAGGCGCGGGTTCGAATCCCAGAGATTCCCCCATAGGAATGAATGGTCGAAATGCCCAATTGAAATGAATGGCGGGCTACCAGGTGTCAAAGTCCCCCAATGAACCTGGGAAGGAAAGAGCTGTCAGGATGGCTGAGCGATCTAAGTCGCTGCGCTCGGGTCGCAGTCCCCACTGGAGGCGCGGGTTCGAATCCCAGAGATTCCCCCATAGGAATGAAAGGTCGAAATGCCCAATTGAAATAAATGGCGGGCTACCAGGTGTCAAAGTCCCCCAATGAACCTGGGAAGGAAAGAGCTGTCAGGATGGCCGAGCGGTCTAAGTCGCTGCGCTCGGGTCGCAGTCCCCACTGGAGGCGCGGGTTCGAATCCCAGAGATTCCCCCATAGGAATGAATGGTCGAAATGCCCAATTGAAATGAATGGCGGGCTACCAGGTGTCAAAGTCCCCCAATGAACCTGGGAAGGAAAGAGCTGTCAGGATGGCCGAGCGGTCTAAGTCGCTGCGCTCGGGTCGCAGTCCCCACTGGAGGCGCGGGTTCGAATCCCAGAGATTCCCCCATAGGAATGAATGGTCGAAATGCCCAATTGAAATGAATGGCGGGCTACCAGGTGTCAAAGTCCCCCAATGAACCTGGGAAGGAAAGAGCTGTCAGGATGGCCGAGCGGTCTAAGTCGCTGCGCTCGGGTCGCAGTCCCCACTGGAGGCGCGGGTTCGAATCCCAGAGATTCCCCCATAGGAATGAATGGTCGAAATGCCCAATTGAAATGAATGGCGGGCTACCAGGTGTCAAAGTCCCCCATTGAACCTTGGAAGGAAAGAGCTGTCAGGATGGCCGAGCGGTCTAAGTCGCTGCGCTCGGGTCGCAGTCCCCACTGGAGGCGAGGGTTCGAATCCCAGAGATTCCCCCATAGGAATGAATGGTCGAAATGCCCAATTGAAATGAATGGCGGGCTACCAGGTGTCAAAGTCCCCCAATGAACCTGGGAAGGAAAGTGCTGTCAGGATGGCCGAGCGGTCTAAGTCGCTGCGCTCGGGTCGCAGTCCCCACTGGAGGCGCGGGTTCGAATCCCAGAGATTCCCCCATAGGAATGAATGGTCGAAATGCCCAATTGAAATGAATGGCGGGCTACCAGGTGTCAAAGTCCCCCATTGAACCTTGGAAGGAAAGAGCTGTCAGGATGGCCGAGCGGTCTAAGTCGCTGCGCTCGGGTCGCAGTCCCCACTGGAGGCGCGGGTTCGAATCCCAGAGATTCCCCCATAGGAATGAATGGTCGAAATGCCCAATTGAAATGAATTGCGGGCTACCAGGTGTCAAAGTCCCCCAATGAACCTGGGAAGGAAAGAGCTGTCAGGATGGCCGAGCGGTCTAAGTCGCTGCGCTCGGGTCGCAGTCCCCACTGGAGGCGCGGGTTCGAATCCCAGAGATTCCCCCATAGGAATGAATGGTCGAAATGCCCAATTGAAATGAATGGCGGGCTACCAGGTGTCAAAGTCCCCCATTGAACCTTGGAAGGAAAGAGCTGTCAGGATGGCCGAGCGGTCTAAGTCGCTGCGCTCGGGTCGCAGTCCCCACTGGAGGCGCGGGTTCGAATCCCAGAGATTCCCCCATAGGAAATGAATGGTCGAAATGCCCAATTGAAATGAATGGCGGGCTACCAGGTGTCAAAGTCCCCCAATGAACCTGGGAAGGAAAGAGCTGTCAGGATGGCCGAGCGGTCTAAGTCGCTGCGCTCGGGTCGCAGTCCCCACTGGAGGCGCGGGTTCGAATCCCAGAGATTCCCCCATAGGAATGAATGGTCGAAATGCCCAATTGAAATGAATGGCGGGCTACCAGGTGTCAAAGTCCCCCATTGAACCTTGGAAGGAAAGAGCTGTCAGGATGGCCGAGCGGTCTAAGTCGCTGCGCTCGGGTCGCAGTCCCCACTGGAGGCGTGGGTTCGAATCCCAGAGATTCCCCCATAGGAATGAATGGTCGAAATGCCCAATTGAAATGAATGGCGGGCTACCAGGTGTCAAAGTCCCCCAATGAACCTGGGAAGGAAAGAGCTGTCAGGATGGCCGAGCGGTCTAAGTCGCTGCGCTCGGGTCGCAGTCCCCACTGGAGGCGCGGGTTCGAATCCCAGAGATTCCCCCATAGGAATGAATGGTCGAAATGCCCAATTGAAATGAATTGCGGGCTACCAGGTGTCAAAGTCCCCCAATGAACCTGGGAAGGAAAGAGCTGTCAGGATGGCCGAGCGGTCTAAGTCGCTGCGCTCGGGTCGCAGTCCCCACTGGAGGCGCGGGTTCGAATCCCAGAGATTCCCCCATAGGAATGAATGGTCGAAATGCCCAATTGAAATGAATTGCGGGCTACCAGGTGTCAAAGTCCCCCAATGAACCTGGGAAGGAAAGAGCTGTCAGGATGGCCGAGCGGTCTAAGTCGCTGCGCTCGGGTCGCAGTCCCCACTGGAGGCGCGGGTTCGAATCCCAGAGATTCCCCCATAGGAATGAATGGTCGAAATGCCCAATTGAAATGAATGGCGGGCTACCAGGTGTCAAAGTCCCCCAATGAACCTGGGAAGGAAAGAGCTGTCAGGATGGCCGAGCGGTCTAAGTCGCTGCGCTCGGGTCGCAGTCCCCACTGGAGGCGCGGGTTCGAATCCCAGAGATTCCCCCATAGGAATGAATGGTCGAAATGCCCAATTGAAATGAATGGCGGGCTACCAGGTGTCAAAGTCCCCCAATGAACCTGGGAAGGAAAGAGCTGTCAGGATGGCCGAGCGGTCTAAGTCGCTGCGCTCGGGTCGCAGTCCCCACTGGAGGCGCGGGTTCGAATCCCAGAGATTCCCCCATAGGAATGAATGGTCGAAATGCCCAATTGAAATGAATGGCGGGCTACCAGGTGTCAAAGTCCCCCAATGAACCTTGGAAGGAAAGAGCTGTCAGGATGGCCGAGCGGTCTAAGTCGCTGCGCTCGGGTCGCAGTCCCCACTGGAGGCGCGGGTTCGAATCCCAGAGATTCCCCCATAGGAATGAATGGTCGAAATGCCCAATTGAAATGAATGGCGGGCTACCAGGTGTCAAAGTCCCCCATTGAACCTTGGAAGGAAAGAGCTGTCAGGATGGCCGAGCGGTCTAAGTCGCTGCGCTCGGGTCGCAGTCCCCACTGGAGGCGCGGGTTCGAATCCCAGAGATTCCCCCATAGGAATGAATGGTCGAAATGCCCAATTGAAATGAATGGCGGGCTACCAGGTGTCAAAGTCCCCCATGAACCTTGGAAGGAAAGAGCTGTCAGGATGGCCGAGCGGTCTAAGTCGCTGCGCTCGGGTCGCAGTCCCCACTGGAGGCGCGGGTTCGAATCCCAGAGATTCCCCCATAGGAATGAATGGTCGAAATGCCCAATTAAAATGAATGGCGGGCTACCAGGTGTCAAAGTCCCCCAATGAACCTGGGAA
>NW_027520897.1:0-23741 GCF_051991255.1 Vanacampus margaritifer
ATTCATTCCTATGGGGGAATCTCTGGGATTCGAACCCGCGCCTCCAGTGGGGACTGCGACCCGAGCGCAGCGACTTAGACCACTCGGCCATCCTGACAGCTCTTTCCTTCCCAGGTTCATTGGGGGACTTTGACACCTGGTAGCCCGCCATTCATTTCAATGGGGCATTTCGACCATTCATTCCTATGGGGGAATCTCTGGGATTCGAACCCTCGCCTCCAGTGGGGACTGCGACCCGAACGCAGCGACTTAGACCGCTCAGCCATCCTGACAGCTCTTTCCTTCCCAGGTTCATTGGGGGACTTTGACACCTGGTAGCCCGCCATTCATTTCAATTGGACATTTCGACCATTCATTCCTATGGGGGAATCTCTGGGATTCGAACCCGCGCCTCCAGTGGGGACTGCGACCCCAGCGCAGCGACTTAGACCACTCGGCCATCCTGACAGCTCTTTCCTTCCCAGGTTCATTGGGGGACTTTGACACCTGGTAGCCCGCCATTCATTTCAATGGGCATTTTGACCGTTCATTCCTATGGGGGAATCTCTGGGATTCGAACCCTCGCCTCCAGTGGGGACTGCGACCCGAACGCAGCGACTTAGACCGCTCAGCCATCCTGACAGCTCTTTCCTTCCAATGTTCAATGGGGGACTTTGACACCTGGTAGCCCGCCATTCATTTCAATTGGGCATTTCGACCATTCATTCCTATGGGGGAATCTCTGGGATTCGAACCCGCGCCTCCAGTGGGGACTGCGACCCAAGCGCAGCGACTTAGACCGCTCGGCCATCCTGACAGCTCTTTCCTTCCCAGGTTCATTGGGGGACTTTGACACCTGGTAGCCCGCCATTCATTTCAATTGGGCATTTCGACCATTCATTCCTATGGGGGAATCTCTGGGATTCGAACCCGCGCCTCCAGTGGGGACTGCGACCCGAGCGCAGCGACTTAGACCGCTCAGCCATCCTGACAGCTCTTTCCTTCCCAGGTTCATTGGGGGACTTTGACACCTGGTAGCCCGCCATTCATTTCAATTGGGCATTTCGACCATTCATTCCTATGGGGGAATCTCTGGGATTCGAACCCGCGCCTCCAGTGGGGACTGCGACCCGAGCGCAGCGACTTAGACCGCTCAGCCATCCTGACAGCTCTTTCCTTCCCAGGTTCATTGGGGGACTTTGACACCTGGTAGCCCGCCATTCATTTCAATTGGGCATTTCGACCATTCATTCCTATGGGGGAATCTCTGGGATTCGAACCCGCACCTCCAGTGGGGACTGCGACCCGAGCGCAGCGACTTAGACCGCTCAGCCATCCTGACAGCTCTTTCCTTCCCAGGTTCAATGGGGGACTTTGACACCTGGTAGCCCGCCATTCATTTCAATTGGGCATTTCGACCATTCATTCCTATGGGGGAATCTCTGGGATTCGAACCCGCGCCTCCAGTGGGGACTGCGACCCGAGCGCAGCGACTTAGACCGCTCGGCCATCCTGACAGCTCTTTCCTTCCCAGGTTCATTGGGGGACTTTGACACCTGGTAGCCCGCCATTCATTTCAATTGGGCATTTCGACCATTCATTCCTATGGGGGAATCTCTGGGATTCGAACCCGCGCCTCCAGTGGGGACTGCGACCCGAGCGCAGCGACTTAGACCACTCGGCCATCCTGACAGCTCTTTCCTTCCCAGGTTCATTGGGGGACTTTGACACCTGGTAGCCCGCCATTCATTTCAATGGGGCATTTCGACCGTTCATTCCTATGGGGGAATCTCTGGGATTCGAACCCTCGCCTCCAGTGGGGACTGCGACCCGAACGCAGCGACTTAGACCGCTCAGCCATCCTGACAGCTCTTTCCTTCCAATGTTCAATGGGGGACTTTGACACCTGGTAGCCCGCCATTCATTTCAATTGGGCATTTCGACCATTCATTCCTATGGGGGAATCTCTGGGATTCGAACCCGCGCCTCCAGTGGGGACTGCGACCCGAGCGCAGCGACTTAGACCACTCGGCCATCCTGACAGCTCTTTCCTTCCCAGGTTCATTGGGGGACTTTGACACCTGGTAGCCCGCCATTCATTTTTATTGGGCATTTCGACCATTCATTCCTATGGGGGAATCTCTGGGATTCGAACCCGCGCCTCCAGTGGGGACTGCGACCCGAGCGCAGCGACTTAGACCACTCGGCCATCCTGACAGCTCTTTCCTTCCCAGGTTCATTGGGGGACTTTGACACCTGGTAGCCCGCCATTCATTTCAATGGGGCATTTCGACCATTCATTCCTATGGGGGAATCTCTGGGATTCGAACCCTCGCCTCCAGTGGGGACTGCGACCCGAACGCAGCGACTTAGACCGCTCAGCCATCCTGACAGCTCTTTCCTTCCCAGGTTCATTGGGGGACTTTGACACCTGGTAGCCCGCCATTCATTTCAATTGGACATTTCGACCATTCATTCCTATGGGGGAATCTCTGGGATTCGAACCCGCGCCTCCAGTGGGGACTGCGACCCCAGCGCAGCGACTTAGACCACTCGGCCATCCTGACAGCTCTTTCCTTCCCAGGTTCATTGGGGGACTTTGACACCTGGTAGCCCGCCATTCATTTCAATGGGGCATTTTGACCGTTCATTCCTATGGGGGAATCTCTGGGATTCGAACCCTCGCCTCCAGTGGGGACTGCGACCCGAACGCAGCGACTTAGACCGCTCAGCCATCCTGACAGCTCTTTCCTTCCAATGTTCAATGGGGGACTTTGACACCTGGTAGCCCGCCATTCATTTCAATTGGGCATTTCGACCATTCATTCCTATGGGGGAATCTCTGGGATTCGAACCCGCGCCTCCAGTGGGGACTGCGACCCAAGCGCAGCGACTTAGACCGCTCGGCCATCCTGACAGCTCTTTCCTTCCCAGGTTCATTGGGGGACTTTGACACCTGGTAGCCCGCCATTCATTTCAATGGGGCATTTTGACCGTTCATTCCTATGGGGGAATCTCTGGGATTCGAACCCTCGCCTCCAGTGGGGACTGCGACCCGAACGCAGCGACTTAGACCGCTCAGCCATCCTGACAGCTCTTTCCTTCCAATGTTCAATGGGGGACTTTGACACCTGGTAGCCCGCCATTCATTTCAATTGGGCATTTCGACCATTCATTCCTATGGGGGAATCTCTGGGATTCGAACCCGCGCCTCCAGTGGGGACTGCGACCCAAGCGCAGCGACTTAGACCGCTCGGCCATCCTGACAGCTCTTTCCTTCCCAGGTTCATTGGGGGACTTTGACACCTGGTAGCCCGCCATTCATTTCAATTGGGCATTTCGACCATTCATTCCTATGGGGGAATCTCTGGGATTCGAACCCGCGCCTCCAGTGGGGACTGCGACCCGAGCGCAGCGACTTAGACCGCTCAGCCATCCTGACAGCTCTTTCCTTCCCAGGTTCAATGGTGGACTTTGACACCTGGTAGCCCGCCATTCATTTCAATTGGGCTTTTCGACCATTCAATCCTATGGGGGAATCTCTGGGATTCGAACCCGCGCCTCCAGTGGGGACTGCGACCCGAACGCAGCGACTTAGACCGCTCAGCCATCCTGACAGCTCTTTCCTTCCAATGTTCAATGGGGGACTTTGACACCTGGTAGCCCGCCATTCATTTCAATTGGGCATTTCGACCATTCATTCCTATGGGGGAATCTCTGGGATTCGAACCCTCGCCTCCAGTGGGGACTGCGACCCGAACGCAGCGACTTAGACCGCTCAGCCATCCTGACAGCTCTTTCCTTCCAATGTTCAATGGGGGACTTTGACACCTGGTAGCCCGCCATTCATTTCAATTGGGCATTTCGACCATTCATTCCTATGGGGGAATCTCTGGGATTCGAACCCGCGCCTCCAGTGGGGACTGCGACCCGAGCGCAGCGACTTAGACCGCTCAGCCATCCTGACAGCTCTTTCCTTCCCAGGTTCATTGGGGGACTTTGACACCTGGTAGCCCGCCATTCATTTCAATTGGGCATTTCGACCATTCATTCCTATGGGGGAATCTCTGGGATTCGAACCCGCGCCTCCAGTGGGGACTGCGACCTGAGCGCAGCGACTTAGACCGCTCAGCCATCCTGACAGCTCTTTCCTTCCCAGGTTCATTGGGGGACTTTGACACCTGGTAGCCCGCCATTCATTTCAATTGGGCATTTCGACCATTCATTCCTATGGGGGAATCTCTGGGATTCGAACCCGCACCTCCAGTGGGGACTGCGACCCGAGCGCAGCGACTTAGACCGCTCAGCCATCCTGACAGCTCTTTCCTTCCCAGGTTCAATGGGGGACTTTGACACCTGGTAGCCCGCCATTCATTTCAATTGGGCATTTCGACCATTCATTCCTATGGGGGAATCTCTGGGATTCGAACCCGCGCCTCCAGTGGGGACTGCGACCCGAGCGCAGCGACTTAGACCGCTCGGCCATCCTGACAGCTCTTTCCTTCCCAGGTTCATTGGGGGACTTTGACACCTGGTAGCCCGCCATTCATTTCAATTGGGCATTTCGACCATTCATTCCTATGGGGGAATCTCTGGGATTCGAACCCGCGCCTCCAGTGGGGACTGCGACCCGAGCGCAGCGACTTAGACCACTCGGCCATCCTGACAGCTCTTTCCTTCCCAGGTTCATTGGGGGACTTTGACACCTGGTAGCCCGCCATTCATTTCAATGGGGCATTTCGACCATTCATTCCTATGGGGGAATCTCTGGGATTCGAACCCTCGCCTCCAGTGGGGACTGCGACCCGAACGCAGCGACTTAGACCGCTCAGCCATCCTGACAGCTCTTTCCTTCCAATGTTCAATGGGGGACTTTGACACCTGGTAGCCCGCCATTCATTTCAATTGGGCATTTCGACCATTCATTCCTATGGGGGAATCTCTGGGATTCGAACCCGCGCCTCCAGTGGGGACTGCGACCCAAGCGCAGCGACTTAGACCGCTCGGCCATCCTGACAGCTCTTTCCTTCCCAGGTTCATTGGGGGACTTTGACACCTGGTAGCCCGCCATTCATTTCAATTGGGCATTTCGACCATTCATTCCTATGGGGGAATCTCTGGGATTCGAACCCGCGCCTCCAGTGGGGACTGCGACCCGAGCGCAGCGACTTAGACCGCTCAGCCATCCTGACAGCTCTTTCCTTCCCAGGTTCAATGGTGGACTTTGACACCTGGTAGCCCGCCATTCATTTCAATTGGGCTTTTCGACCATTCAATCCTATGGGGGAATCTCTGGGATTCGAACCCGCGCCTCCAGTGGGGACTGCGACCCGAGCGCAGCGACTTAGACCACTCGGCCATCCTGACAGCTCTTTCCTTCCCAGGTTCATTGGGGGACTTTGACACCTGGTAGCCCGCCATTCATTTCAATGGGGCATTTCGACCATTCATTCCTATGGGGGAATCTCTGGGATTCGAACCCTTGCCTCCAGTGGGGACTGCGACCCGAACGCAGCGACTTAGACCGCTCAGCCATCCTGACAGCTCTTTCCTTCCCAGGTTCATTGGGGGACTTTGACACCTGGTAGCCCGCCATTCATTTCAATTGGACATTTCGACCATTCATTCCTATGGGGGAATCTCTGGGATTCGAACCCGCGCCTCCAGTGGGGACTGCGACCCGAGCGCAGCGACTTAGACCACTCGGCTATCCTGACAGCTCTTTCCTTCCCAGGTTCATTGGGGGACTTTGACACCTGGTAGCCCGCCATTCATTTCAATGGGGCATTTCGACCGTTCATTCCTATGGGGGAATCTCTGGGATTCGAACCCGCGCCTCCAGTGGGGACTGCGACCCGAGCGCAGCGACTTAGACCGCTCAGCCATCCTGACAGCTCTTTCCTTCCCAGGTTCATTGGGGGACTTTGACACCTGGTAGCCCGCCATTCATTTCAATTGGGCATTTCGACCATTCATTCCTATGGGGGAATCTCTGGGATTCGAACCCGCACCTCCAGTGGGGACTGCGACCCGAGCGCAGCGACTTAGACCGCTCAGCCATCCTGACAGCTCTTTCCTTCCCAGGTTCAATGGGGGACTTTGACACCTGGTAGCCCGCCATTCATTTCAATTGGGCATTTCGACCATTCATTCCTATGGGGGAATCTCTGGGATTCGAACCCGCGCCTCCAGTGGGGACTGCGACCCGAGCGCAGCGACTTAGACCGCTCAGCCATCCTGACAGCTCTTTCCTTCCCAGGTTCAATGGGGGACTTTGACACCTGGTAGCCCGCCATTCATTTCAATTGGGCATTTCGACCATTCATTCCTATGGGGGAATCTCTGGGATTCGAACCCGCGCCTCCAGTGGGGACTGCGACCCGAGCGCAGCGACTTAGACCGCTCGGCCATCCTGACAGCTCTTTCCTTCCCAGGTTCATTGGGGGACTTTGACACCTGGTAGCCCGCCATTCATTTCAATTGGGCATTTCGACCATTCATTCCTATGGGGGAATCTCTGGGATTCGAACCCGCGCCTCCAGTGGGGACTGCGACCCGAGCGCAGCGACTTAGACCACTCGGCCATCCTGACAGCTCTTTCCTTCCCAGGTTCATTGGGGGACTTTGACACCTGGTAGCCCGCCATTCATTTCAATGGGGCATTTCGACCATTCATTCCTATGGGGGAATCTCTGGGATTCGAACCCTCGCCTCCAGTGGGGACTGCGACCCGAACGCAGCGACTTAGACCGCTCAGCCATCCTGACAGCTCTTTCCTTCCAATGTTCAATGGGGGACTTTGACACCTGGTAGCCCGCCATTCATTTCAATTGGGCATTTCGACCATTCATTCCTATGGGGGAATCTCTGGGATTCGAACCCGCGCCTCCAGTGGGGACTGCGACCCAAGCGCAGCGACTTAGACCGCTCGGCCATCCTGACAGCTCTTTCCTTCCCAGGTTCATTGGGGGACTTTGACACCTGGTAGCCCGCCATTCATTTCAATTGGGCATTTCGACCATTCATTCCTATGGGGGAATCTCTGGGATTCGAACCCGCGCCTCCAGTGGGGACTGCGACCCGAGCGCAGCGACTTAGACCGCTCAGCCATCCTGACAGCTCTTTCCTTCCCAGGTTCAATGGTGGACTTTGACACCTGGTAGCCCGCCATTCATTTCAATTGGGCTTTTCGACCATTCAATCCTATGGGGGAATCTCTGGGATTCGAACCCGCGCCTCCAGTGGGGACTGCGACCCGAGCGCAGCGACTTAGACCACTCGGCCATCCTGACAGCTCTTTCCTTCCCAGGTTCATTGGGGGACTTTGACACCTGGTAGCCCGCCATTCATTTCAATGGGGCATTTCGACCATTCATTCCTATGGGGGAATCTCTGGGATTCGAACCCTTGCCTCCAGTGGGGACTGCGACCCGAACGCAGCGACTTAGACCGCTCAGCCATCCTGACAGCTCTTTCCTTCCCAGGTTCATTGGGGGACTTTGACACCTGGTAGCCCGCCATTCATTTCAATTGGACATTTCGACCATTCATTCCTATGGGGGAATCTCTGGGATTCGAACCCGCGCCTCCAGTGGGGACTGCGACCCGAGCGCAGCGACTTAGACCACTCGGCTATCCTGACAGCTCTTTCCTTCCCAGGTTCATTGGGGGACTTTGACACCTGGTAGCCCGCCATTCATTTCAATGGGGCATTTCGACCGTTCATTCCTATGGGGGAATCTCTGGGATTCGAACCCGCGCCTCCAGTGGGGACTGCGACCCGAGCGCAGCGACTTAGACCGCTCAGCCATCCTGACAGCTCTTTCCTTCCCAGGTTCATTGGGGGACTTTGACACCTGGTAGCCCGCCATTCATTTCAATTGGGCATTTCGACCATTCATTCCTATGGGGGAATCTCTGGGATTCGAACCCGCACCTCCAGTGGGGACTGCGACCCGAGCGCAGCGACTTAGACCGCTCAGCCATCCTGACAGCTCTTTCCTTCCCAGGTTCAATGGGGGACTTTGACACCTGGTAGCCCGCCATTCATTTCAATTGGGCATTTCGACCATTCATTCCTATGGGGGAATCTCTGGGATTCGAACCCGCGCCTCCAGTGGGGACTGCGACCCGAGCGCAGCGACTTAGACCGCTCGGCCATCCTGACAGCTCTTTCCTTCCCAGGTTCATTGGGGGACTTTGACACCTGGTAGCCCGCCATTCATTTCAATTGGGCATTTCGACCATTCATTCCTATGGGGGAATCTCTGGGATTCGAACCCGCGCCTCCAGTGGGGACTGCGACCCGAGCGCAGCGACTTAGACCACTCGGCCATCCTGACAGCTCTTTCCTTCCCAGGTTCATTGGGGGACTTTGACACCTGGTAGCCCGCCATTCATTTCAATGGGGCATTTCGACCGTTCATTCCTATGGGGGAATCTCTGGGATTCGAACCCTCGCCTCCAGTGGGGACTGCGACCCGAACGCAGCGACTTAGACCGCTCAGCCATCCTGACAGCTCTTTCCTTCCAATGTTCAATGGGGGACTTTGACACCTGGTAGCCCGCCATTCATTTCAATTGGGCATTTCGACCATTCATTCCTATGGGGGAATCTCTGGGATTCGAACCCGCGCCTCCAGTGGGGACTGCGACCCGAGCGCAGCGACTTAGACCACTCGGCCATCCTGACAGCTCTTTCCTTCCCAGGTTCATTGGGGGACTTTGACACCTGGTAGCCCGCCATTCATTTTTATTGGGCATTTCGACCATTCATTCCTATGGGGGAATCTCTGGGATTCGAACCCGCGCCTCCAGTGGGGACTGCGACCCGAGCGCAGCGACTTAGACCACTCGGCCATCCTGACAGCTCTTTCCTTCCCAGGTTCATTGGGGGACTTTGACACCTGGTAGCCCGCCATTCATTTCAATGGGGCATTTCGACCATTCATTCCTATGGGGGAATCTCTGGGATTCGAACCCTCGCCTCCAGTGGGGACTGCGACCCGAACGCAGCGACTTAGACCGCTCAGCCATCCTGACAGCTCTTTCCTTCCCAGGTTCATTGGGGGACTTTGACACCTGGTAGCCCGCCATTCATTTCAATTGGACATTTCGACCATTCATTCCTATGGGGGAATCTCTGGGATTCGAACCCGCGCCTCCAGTGGGGACTGCGACCCCAGCGCAGCGACTTAGACCACTCGGCCATCCTGACAGCTCTTTCCTTCCCAGGTTCATTGGGGGACTTTGACACCTGGTAGCCCGCCATTCATTTCAATGGGGCATTTTGACCGTTCATTCCTATGGGGGAATCTCTGGGATTCGAACCCTCGCCTCCAGTGGGGACTGCGACCCGAACGCAGCGACTTAGACCGCTCAGCCATCCTGACAGCTCTTTCCTTCCAATGTTCAATGGGGGACTTTGACACCTGGTAGCCCGCCATTCATTTCAATTGGGCATTTCGACCATTCATTCCTATGGGGGAATCTCTGGGATTCGAACCCGCGCCTCCAGTGGGGACTGCGACCCAAGCGCAGCGACTTAGACCGCTCGGCCATCCTGACAGCTCTTTCCTTCCCAGGTTCATTGGGGGACTTTGACACCTGGTAGCCCGCCATTCATTTCAATTGGGCATTTCGACCATTCATTCCTATGGGGGAATCTCTGGGATTCGAACCCGCGCCTCCAGTGGGGACTGCGACCCGAGCGCAGCGACTTAGACCGCTCAGCCATCCTGACAGCTCTTTCCTTCCCAGGTTCATTGGGGGACTTTGACACCTGGTAGCCCGCCATTCATTTCAATTGGGCATTTCGACCATTCATTCCTATGGGGGAATCTCTGGGATTCGAACCCGCGCCTCCAGTGGGGACTGCGACCCGAGCGCAGCGACTTAGACCGCTCAGCCATCCTGACAGCTCTTTCCTTCCCAGGTTCATTGGGGGACTTTGACACCTGGTAGCCCGCCATTCATTTCAATTGGGCATTTCGACCATTCATTCCTATGGGGGAATCTCTGGGATTCGAACCCGCACCTCCAGTGGGGACTGCGACCCGAGCGCAGCGACTTAGACCGCTCAGCCATCCTGACAGCTCTTTCCTTCCCAGGTTCAATGGGGGACTTTGACACCTGGTAGCCCGCCATTCATTTCAATTGGGCATTTCGACCATTCATTCCTATGGGGGAATCTCTGGGATTCGAACCCGCGCCTCCAGTGGGGACTGCGACCCGAGCGCAGCGACTTAGACCGCTCGGCCATCCTGACAGCTCTTTCCTTCCCAGGTTCATTGGGGGACTTTGACACCTGGTAGCCCGCCATTCATTTCAATTGGGCATTTCGACCATTCATTCCTATGGGGGAATCTCTGGGATTCGAACCCGCGCCTCCAGTGGGGACTGCGACCCGAGCGCAGCGACTTAGACCACTCGGCCATCCTGACAGCTCTTTCCTTCCCAGGTTCATTGGGGGACTTTGACACCTGGTAGCCCGCCATTCATTTCAATGGGGCATTTCGACCGTTCATTCCTATGGGGGAATCTCTGGGATTCGAACCCTCGCCTCCAGTGGGGACTGCGACCCGAACGCAGCGACTTAGACCGCTCAGCCATCCTGACAGCTCTTTCCTTCCAATGTTCAATGGGGGACTTTGACACCTGGTAGCCCGCCATTCATTTCAATTGGGCATTTCGACCATTCATTCCTATGGGGGAATCTCTGGGATTCGAACCCGCGCCTCCAGTGGGGACTGCGACCCGAGCGCAGCGACTTAGACCACTCGGCCATCCTGACAGCTCTTTCCTTCCCAGGTTCATTGGGGGACTTTGACACCTGGTAGCCCGCCATTCATTTTTATTGGGCATTTCGACCATTCATTCCTATGGGGGAATCTCTGGGATTCGAACCCGCGCCTCCAGTGGGGACTGCGACCCGAGCGCAGCGACTTAGACCACTCGGCCATCCTGACAGCTCTTTCCTTCCCAGGTTCATTGGGGGACTTTGACACCTGGTAGCCCGCCATTCATTTCAATGGGGCATTTCGACCATTCATTCCTATGGGGGAATCTCTGGGATTCGAACCCTCGCCTCCAGTGGGGACTGCGACCCGAACGCAGCGACTTAGACCGCTCAGCCATCCTGACAGCTCTTTCCTTCCCAGGTTCATTGGGGGACTTTGACACCTGGTAGCCCGCCATTCATTTCAATTGGACATTTCGACCATTCATTCCTATGGGGGAATCTCTGGGATTCGAACCCGCGCCTCCAGTGGGGACTGCGACCCCAGCGCAGCGACTTAGACCACTCGGCCATCCTGACAGCTCTTTCCTTCCCAGGTTCATTGGGGGACTTTGACACCTGGTAGCCCGCCATTCATTTCAATGGGGCATTTTGACCGTTCATTCCTATGGGGGAATCTCTGGGATTCGAACCCTCGCCTCCAGTGGGGACTGCGACCCGAACGCAGCGACTTAGACCGCTCAGCCATCCTGACAGCTCTTTCCTTCCAATGTTCAATGGGGGACTTTGACACCTGGTAGCCCGCCATTCATTTCAATTGGGCATTTCGACCATTCATTCCTATGGGGGAATCTCTGGGATTCGAACCCGCGCCTCCAGTGGGGACTGCGACCCAAGCGCAGCGACTTAGACCGCTCGGCCATCCTGACAGCTCTTTCCTTCCCAGGTTCATTGGGGGACTTTGACACCTGGTAGCCCGCCATTCATTTCAATGGGGCATTTTGACCGTTCATTCCTATGGGGGAATCTCTGGGATTCGAACCCTCGCCTCCAGTGGGGACTGCGACCCGAACGCAGCGACTTAGACCGCTCAGCCATCCTGACAGCTCTTTCCTTCCAATGTTCAATGGGGGACTTTGACACCTGGTAGCCCGCCATTCATTTCAATTGGGCATTTCGACCATTCATTCCTATGGGGGAATCTCTGGGATTCGAACCCGCGCCTCCAGTGGGGACTGCGACCCAAGCGCAGCGACTTAGACCGCTCGGCCATCCTGACAGCTCTTTCCTTCCCAGGTTCATTGGGGGACTTTGACACCTGGTAGCCCGCCATTCATTTCAATTGGGCATTTCGACCATTCATTCCTATGGGGGAATCTCTGGGATTCGAACCCGCGCCTCCAGTGGGGACTGCGACCCGAGCGCAGCGACTTAGACCGCTCAGCCATCCTGACAGCTCTTTCCTTCCCAGGTTCAATGGTGGACTTTGACACCTGGTAGCCCGCCATTCATTTCAATTGGGCTTTTCGACCATTCAATCCTATGGGGGAATCTCTGGGATTCGAACCCGCGCCTCCAGTGGGGACTGCGACCCGAACGCAGCGACTTAGACCGCTCAGCCATCCTGACAGCTCTTTCCTTCCAATGTTCAATGGGGGACTTTGACACCTGGTAGCCCGCCATTCATTTCAATTGGGCATTTCGACCATTCATTCCTATGGGGGAATCTCTGGGATTCGAACCCTCGCCTCCAGTGGGGACTGCGACCCGAACGCAGCGACTTAGACCGCTCAGCCATCCTGACAGCTCTTTCCTTCCCAGGTTCATTGGGGGACTTTGACACCTGGTAGCCCGCCATTCATTTCAATGGGGCATTTCGACCATTCATTCCTATGGGGGAATCTCTGGGATTCGAACCCTCGCCTCCAGTGGGGACTGCGACCCGAACGCAGCGACTTAGACCGCTCAGCCATCCTGACAGCTCTTTCCTTCCAATGTTCAATGGGGGACTTTGACACCTGGTAGCCCGCCATTCATTTCAATTGGGCATTTCGACCATTCATTCCTATGGGGGAATCTCTGGGATTCGAACCCGCGCCTCCAGTGGGGACTGCGACCCAAGCGCAGCGACTTAGACCGCTCGGCCATCCTGACAGCTCTTTCCTTCCCAGGTTCATTGGGGGACTTTGACACCTGGTAGCCCGCCATTCATTTCAATTGGGCATTTCGACCATTCATTCCTATGGGGGAATCTCTGGGATTCGAACCCGCGCCTCCAGTGGGGACTGCGACCCGAGCGCAGCGACTTAGACCGCTCAGCCATCCTGACAGCTCTTTCCTTCCCAGGTTCAATGGTGGACTTTGACACCTGGTAGCCCGCCATTCATTTCAATTGGGCTTTTCGACCATTCAATCCTATGGGGGAATCTCTGGGATTCGAACCCGCGCCTCCAGTGGGGACTGCGACCCGAGCGCAGCGACTTAGACCACTCGGCCATCCTGACAGCTCTTTCCTTCCCAGGTTCATTGGGGGACTTTGACACCTGGTAGCCCGCCATTCATTTCAATGGGGCATTTCGACCATTCATTCCTATGGGGGAATCTCTGGGATTCGAACCCTTGCCTCCAGTGGGGACTGCGACCCGAACGCAGCGACTTAGACCGCTCAGCCATCCTGACAGCTCTTTCCTTCCCAGGTTCATTGGGGGACTTTGACACCTGGTAGCCCGCCATTCATTTCAATTGGACATTTCGACCATTCATTCCTATGGGGGAATCTCTGGGATTCGAACCCGCGCCTCCAGTGGGGACTGCGACCCGAGCGCAGCGACTTAGACCACTCGGCTATCCTGACAGCTCTTTCCTTCCCAGGTTCATTGGGGGACTTTGACACCTGGTAGCCCGCCATTCATTTCAATGGGGCATTTCGACCGTTCATTCCTATGGGGGAATCTCTGGGATTCGAACCCGCGCCTCCAGTGGGGACTGCGACCCGAGCGCAGCGACTTAGACCGCTCAGCCATCCTGACAGCTCTTTCCTTCCCAGGTTCATTGGGGGACTTTGACACCTGGTAGCCCGCCATTCATTTCAATTGGGCATTTCGACCATTCATTCCTATGGGGGAATCTCTGGGATTCGAACCCGCACCTCCAGTGGGGACTGCGACCCGAGCGCAGCGACTTAGACCGCTCAGCCATCCTGACAGCTCTTTCCTTCCCAGGTTCAATGGGGGACTTTGACACCTGGTAGCCCGCCATTCATTTCAATTGGGCATTTCGACCATTCATTCCTATGGGGGAATCTCTGGGATTCGAACCCGCGCCTCCAGTGGGGACTGCGACCCGAGCGCAGCGACTTAGACCGCTCGGCCATCCTGACAGCTCTTTCCTTCCCAGGTTCATTGGGGGACTTTGACACCTGGTAGCCCGCCATTCATTTCAATTGGGCATTTCGACCATTCATTCCTATGGGGGAATCTCTGGGATTCGAACCCGCGCCTCCAGTGGGGACTGCGACCCGAGCGCAGCGACTTAGACCACTCGGCCATCCTGACAGCTCTTTCCTTCCCAGGTTCATTGGGGGACTTTGACACCTGGTAGCCCGCCATTCATTTCAATGGGGCATTTCGACCGTTCATTCCTATGGGGGAATCTCTGGGATTCGAACCCTCGCCTCCAGTGGGGACTGCGACCCGAACGCAGCGACTTAGACCGCTCAGCCATCCTGACAGCTCTTTCCTTCCAATGTTCAATGGGGGACTTTGACACCTGGTAGCCCGCCATTCATTTCAATTGGGCATTTCGACCATTCATTCCTATGGGGGAATCTCTGGGATTCGAACCCGCGCCTCCAGTGGGGACTGCGACCCGAGCGCAGCGACTTAGACCACTCGGCCATCCTGACAGCTCTTTCCTTCCCAGGTTCATTGGGGGACTTTGACACCTGGTAGCCCGCCATTCATTTTTATTGGGCATTTCGACCATTCATTCCTATGGGGGAATCTCTGGGATTCGAACCCGCGCCTCCAGTGGGGACTGCGACCCGAGCGCAGCGACTTAGACCACTCGGCCATCCTGACAGCTCTTTCCTTCCCAGGTTCATTGGGGGACTTTGACACCTGGTAGCCCGCCATTCATTTCAATGGGGCATTTCGACCATTCATTCCTATGGGGGAATCTCTGGGATTCGAACCCTCGCCTCCAGTGGGGACTGCGACCCGAACGCAGCGACTTAGACCGCTCAGCCATCCTGACAGCTCTTTCCTTCCCAGGTTCATTGGGGGACTTTGACACCTGGTAGCCCGCCATTCATTTCAATTGGACATTTCGACCATTCATTCCTATGGGGGAATCTCTGGGATTCGAACCCGCGCCTCCAGTGGGGACTGCGACCCCAGCGCAGCGACTTAGACCACTCGGCCATCCTGACAGCTCTTTCCTTCCCAGGTTCATTGGGGGACTTTGACACCTGGTAGCCCGCCATTCATTTCAATGGGGCATTTTGACCGTTCATTCCTATGGGGGAATCTCTGGGATTCGAACCCTCGCCTCCAGTGGGGACTGCGACCCGAACGCAGCGACTTAGACCGCTCAGCCATCCTGACAGCTCTTTCCTTCCAATGTTCAATGGGGGACTTTGACACCTGGTAGCCCGCCATTCATTTCAATTGGGCATTTCGACCATTCATTCCTATGGGGGAATCTCTGGGATTCGAACCCGCGCCTCCAGTGGGGACTGCGACCCAAGCGCAGCGACTTAGACCGCTCGGCCATCCTGACAGCTCTTTCCTTCCCAGGTTCATTGGGGGACTTTGACACCTGGTAGCCCGCCATTCATTTCAATTGGGCATTTCGACCATTCATTCCTATGGGGGAATCTCTGGGATTCGAACCCGCGCCTCCAGTGGGGACTGCGACCCGAGCGCAGCGACTTAGACCGCTCAGCCATCCTGACAGCTCTTTCCTTCCCAGGTTCATTGGGGGACTTTGACACCTGGTAGCCCGCCATTCATTTCAATTGGGCATTTCGACCATTCATTCCTATGGGGGAATCTCTGGGATTCGAACCCGCGCCTCCAGTGGGGACTGCGACCCGAGCGCAGCGACTTAGACCGCTCAGCCATCCTGACAGCTCTTTCCTTCCCAGGTTCATTGGGGGACTTTGACACCTGGTAGCCCGCCATTCATTTCAATTGGGCATTTCGACCATTCATTCCTATGGGGGAATCTCTGGGATTCGAACCCGCACCTCCAGTGGGGACTGCGACCCGAGCGCAGCGACTTAGACCGCTCAGCCATCCTGACAGCTCTTTCCTTCCCAGGTTCAATGGGGGACTTTGACACCTGGTAGCCCGCCATTCATTTCAATTGGGCATTTCGACCATTCATTCCTATGGGGGAATCTCTGGGATTCGAACCCGCGCCTCCAGTGGGGACTGCGACCCGAGCGCAGCGACTTAGACCGCTCGGCCATCCTGACAGCTCTTTCCTTCCCAGGTTCATTGGGGGACTTTGACACCTGGTAGCCCGCCATTCATTTCAATTGGGCATTTCGACCATTCATTCCTATGGGGGAATCTCTGGGATTCGAACCCGCGCCTCCAGTGGGGACTGCGACCCGAGCGCAGCGACTTAGACCACTCGGCCATCCTGACAGCTCTTTCCTTCCCAGGTTCATTGGGGGACTTTGACACCTGGTAGCCCGCCATTCATTTCAATGGGGCATTTCGACCGTTCATTCCTATGGGGGAATCTCTGGGATTCGAACCCTCGCCTCCAGTGGGGACTGCGACCCGAACGCAGCGACTTAGACCGCTCAGCCATCCTGACAGCTCTTTCCTTCCAATGTTCAATGGGGGACTTTGACACCTGGTAGCCCGCCATTCATTTCAATTGGGCATTTCGACCATTCATTCCTATGGGGGAATCTCTGGGATTCGAACCCGCGCCTCCAGTGGGGACTGCGACCCGAGCGCAGCGACTTAGACCACTCGGCCATCCTGACAGCTCTTTCCTTCCCAGGTTCATTGGGGGACTTTGACACCTGGTAGCCCGCCATTCATTTTTATTGGGCATTTCGACCATTCATTCCTATGGGGGAATCTCTGGGATTCGAACCCGCGCCTCCAGTGGGGACTGCGACCCGAGCGCAGCGACTTAGACCACTCGGCCATCCTGACAGCTCTTTCCTTCCCAGGTTCATTGGGGGACTTTGACACCTGGTAGCCCGCCATTCATTTCAATGGGGCATTTCGACCATTCATTCCTATGGGGGAATCTCTGGGATTCGAACCCTCGCCTCCAGTGGGGACTGCGACCCGAACGCAGCGACTTAGACCGCTCAGCCATCCTGACAGCTCTTTCCTTCCCAGGTTCATTGGGGGACTTTGACACCTGGTAGCCCGCCATTCATTTCAATTGGACATTTCGACCATTCATTCCTATGGGGGAATCTCTGGGATTCGAACCCGCGCCTCCAGTGGGGACTGCGACCCCAGCGCAGCGACTTAGACCACTCGGCCATCCTGACAGCTCTTTCCTTCCCAGGTTCATTGGGGGACTTTGACACCTGGTAGCCCGCCATTCATTTCAATGGGGCATTTTGACCGTTCATTCCTATGGGGGAATCTCTGGGATTCGAACCCTCGCCTCCAGTGGGGACTGCGACCCGAACGCAGCGACTTAGACCGCTCAGCCATCCTGACAGCTCTTTCCTTCCAATGTTCAATGGGGGACTTTGACACCTGGTAGCCCGCCATTCATTTCAATTGGGCATTTCGACCATTCATTCCTATGGGGGAATCTCTGGGATTCGAACCCGCGCCTCCAGTGGGGACTGCGACCCAAGCGCAGCGACTTAGACCGCTCGGCCATCCTGACAGCTCTTTCCTTCCCAGGTTCATTGGGGGACTTTGACACCTGGTAGCCCGCCATTCATTTCAATGGGGCATTTTGACCGTTCATTCCTATGGGGGAATCTCTGGGATTCGAACCCTCGCCTCCAGTGGGGACTGCGACCCGAACGCAGCGACTTAGACCGCTCAGCCATCCTGACAGCTCTTTCCTTCCAATGTTCAATGGGGGACTTTGACACCTGGTAGCCCGCCATTCATTTCAATTGGGCATTTCGACCATTCATTCCTATGGGGGAATCTCTGGGATTCGAACCCGCGCCTCCAGTGGGGACTGCGACCCAAGCGCAGCGACTTAGACCGCTCGGCCATCCTGACAGCTCTTTCCTTCCCAGGTTCATTGGGGGACTTTGACACCTGGTAGCCCGCCATTCATTTCAATTGGGCATTTCGACCATTCATTCCTATGGGGGAATCTCTGGGATTCGAACCCGCGCCTCCAGTGGGGACTGCGACCCGAGCGCAGCGACTTAGACCGCTCAGCCATCCTGACAGCTCTTTCCTTCCCAGGTTCAATGGTGGACTTTGACACCTGGTAGCCCGCCATTCATTTCAATTGGGCTTTTCGACCATTCAATCCTATGGGGGAATCTCTGGGATTCGAACCCGCGCCTCCAGTGGGGACTGCGACCCGAACGCAGCGACTTAGACCGCTCAGCCATCCTGACAGCTCTTTCCTTCCAATGTTCAATGGGGGACTTTGACACCTGGTAGCCCGCCATTCATTTCAATTGGGCATTTCGACCATTCATTCCTATGGGGGAATCTCTGGGATTCGAACCCTCGCCTCCAGTGGGGACTGCGACCCGAACGCAGCGACTTAGACCGCTCAGCCATCCTGACAGCTCTTTCCTTCCAATGTTCAATGGGGGACTTTGACACCTGGTAGCCCGCCATTCATTTCAATTGGGCATTTCGACCATTCATTCCTATGGGGGAATCTCTGGGATTCGAACCCGCGCCTCCAGTGGGGACTGCGACCCGAGCGCAGCGACTTAGACCGCTCAGCCATCCTGACAGCTCTTTCCTTCCCAGGTTCATTGGGGGACTTTGACACCTGGTAGCCCGCCATTCATTTCAATTGGGCATTTCGACCATTCATTCCTATGGGGGAATCTCTGGGATTCGAACCCGCGCCTCCAGTGGGGACTGCGACCTGAGCGCAGCGACTTAGACCGCTCAGCCATCCTGACAGCTCTTTCCTTCCCAGGTTCATTGGGGGACTTTGACACCTGGTAGCCCGCCATTCATTTCAATTGGGCATTTCGACCATTCATTCCTATGGGGGAATCTCTGGGATTCGAACCCGCACCTCCAGTGGGGACTGCGACCCGAGCGCAGCGACTTAGACCGCTCAGCCATCCTGACAGCTCTTTCCTTCCCAGGTTCAATGGGGGACTTTGACACCTGGTAGCCCGCCATTCATTTCAATTGGGCATTTCGACCATTCATTCCTATGGGGGAATCTCTGGGATTCGAACCCGCGCCTCCAGTGGGGACTGCGACCCGAGCGCAGCGACTTAGACCGCTCGGCCATCCTGACAGCTCTTTCCTTCCCAGGTTCATTGGGGGACTTTGACACCTGGTAGCCCGCCATTCATTTCAATTGGGCATTTCGACCATTCATTCCTATGGGGGAATCTCTGGGATTCGAACCCGCGCCTCCAGTGGGGACTGCGACCCGAGCGCAGCGACTTAGACCACTCGGCCATCCTGACAGCTCTTTCCTTCCCAGGTTCATTGGGGGACTTTGACACCTGGTAGCCCGCCATTCATTTCAATGGGGCATTTCGACCATTCATTCCTATGGGGGAATCTCTGGGATTCGAACCCTCGCCTCCAGTGGGGACTGCGACCCGAACGCAGCGACTTAGACCGCTCAGCCATCCTGACAGCTCTTTCCTTCCAATGTTCAATGGGGGACTTTGACACCTGGTAGCCCGCCATTCATTTCAATTGGGCATTTCGACCATTCATTCCTATGGGGGAATCTCTGGGATTCGAACCCGCGCCTCCAGTGGGGACTGCGACCCAAGCGCAGCGACTTAGACCGCTCGGCCATCCTGACAGCTCTTTCCTTCCCAGGTTCATTGGGGGACTTTGACACCTGGTAGCCCGCCATTCATTTCAATTGGGCATTTCGACCATTCATTCCTATGGGGGAATCTCTGGGATTCGAACCCGCGCCTCCAGTGGGGACTGCGACCCGAGCGCAGCGACTTAGACCGCTCAGCCATCCTGACAGCTCTTTCCTTCCCAGGTTCAATGGTGGACTTTGACACCTGGTAGCCCGCCATTCATTTCAATTGGGCTTTTCGACCATTCAATCCTATGGGGGAATCTCTGGGATTCGAACCCGCGCCTCCAGTGGGGACTGCGACCCGAGCGCAGCGACTTAGACCACTCGGCCATCCTGACAGCTCTTTCCTTCCCAGGTTCATTGGGGGACTTTGACACCTGGTAGCCCGCCATTCATTTCAATGGGGCATTTCGACCATTCATTCCTATGGGGGAATCTCTGGGATTCGAACCCTTGCCTCCAGTGGGGACTGCGACCCGAACGCAGCGACTTAGACCGCTCAGCCATCCTGACAGCTCTTTCCTTCCCAGGTTCATTGGGGGACTTTGACACCTGGTAGCCCGCCATTCATTTCAATTGGACATTTCGACCATTCATTCCTATGGGGGAATCTCTGGGATTCGAACCCGCGCCTCCAGTGGGGACTGCGACCCGAGCGCAGCGACTTAGACCACTCGGCTATCCTGACAGCTCTTTCCTTCCCAGGTTCATTGGGGGACTTTGACACCTGGTAGCCCGCCATTCATTTCAATGGGGCATTTCGACCGTTCATTCCTATGGGGGAATCTCTGGGATTCGAACCCGCGCCTCCAGTGGGGACTGCGACCCGAGCGCAGCGACTTAGACCGCTCAGCCATCCTGACAGCTCTTTCCTTCCCAGGTTCATTGGGGGACTTTGACACCTGGTAGCCCGCCATTCATTTCAATTGGGCATTTCGACCATTCATTCCTATGGGGGAATCTCTGGGATTCGAACCCGCACCTCCAGTGGGGACTGCGACCCGAGCGCAGCGACTTAGACCGCTCAGCCATCCTGACAGCTCTTTCCTTCCCAGGTTCAATGGGGGACTTTGACACCTGGTAGCCCGCCATTCATTTCAATTGGGCATTTCGACCATTCATTCCTATGGGGGAATCTCTGGGATTCGAACCCGCGCCTCCAGTGGGGACTGCGACCCGAGCGCAGCGACTTAGACCGCTCGGCCATCCTGACAGCTCTTTCCTTCCCAGGTTCATTGGGGGACTTTGACACCTGGTAGCCCGCCATTCATTTCAATTGGGCATTTCGACCATTCATTCCTATGGGGGAATCTCTGGGATTCGAACCCGCGCCTCCAGTGGGGACTGCGACCCGAGCGCAGCGACTTAGACCACTCGGCCATCCTGACAGCTCTTTCCTTCCCAGGTTCATTGGGGGACTTTGACACCTGGTAGCCCGCCATTCATTTCAATGGGGCATTTCGACCGTTCATTCCTATGGGGGAATCTCTGGGATTCGAACCCTCGCCTCCAGTGGGGACTGCGACCCGAACGCAGCGACTTAGACCGCTCAGCCATCCTGACAGCTCTTTCCTTCCAATGTTCAATGGGGGACTTTGACACCTGGTAGCCCGCCATTCATTTCAATTGGGCATTTCGACCATTCATTCCTATGGGGGAATCTCTGGGATTCGAACCCGCGCCTCCAGTGGGGACTGCGACCCGAGCGCAGCGACTTAGACCACTCGGCCATCCTGACAGCTCTTTCCTTCCCAGGTTCATTGGGGGACTTTGACACCTGGTAGCCCGCCATTCATTTTTATTGGGCATTTCGACCATTCATTCCTATGGGGGAATCTCTGGGATTCGAACCCGCGCCTCCAGTGGGGACTGCGACCCGAGCGCAGCGACTTAGACCACTCGGCCATCCTGACAGCTCTTTCCTTCCCAGGTTCATTGGGGGACTTTGACACCTGGTAGCCCGCCATTCATTTCAATGGGGCATTTCGACCATTCATTCCTATGGGGGAATCTCTGGGATTCGAACCCTCGCCTCCAGTGGGGACTGCGACCCGAACGCAGCGACTTAGACCGCTCAGCCATCCTGACAGCTCTTTCCTTCCCAGGTTCATTGGGGGACTTTGACACCTGGTAGCCCGCCATTCATTTCAATTGGACATTTCGACCATTCATTCCTATGGGGGAATCTCTGGGATTCGAACCCGCGCCTCCAGTGGGGACTGCGACCCCAGCGCAGCGACTTAGACCACTCGGCCATCCTGACAGCTCTTTCCTTCCCAGGTTCATTGGGGGACTTTGACACCTGGTAGCCCGCCATTCATTTCAATGGGGCATTTTGACCGTTCATTCCTATGGGGGAATCTCTGGGATTCGAACCCTCGCCTCCAGTGGGGACTGCGACCCGAACGCAGCGACTTAGACCGCTCAGCCATCCTGACAGCTCTTTCCTTCCAATGTTCAATGGGGGACTTTGACACCTGGTAGCCCGCCATTCATTTCAATTGGGCATTTCGACCATTCATTCCTATGGGGGAATCTCTGGGATTCGAACCCGCGCCTCCAGTGGGGACTGCGACCCAAGCGCAGCGACTTAGACCGCTCGGCCATCCTGACAGCTCTTTCCTTCCCAGGTTCATTGGGGGACTTTGACACCTGGTAGCCCGCCATTCATTTCAATTGGGCATTTCGACCATTCATTCCTATGGGGGAATCTCTGGGATTCGAACCCGCGCCTCCAGTGGGGACTGCGACCCGAGCGCAGCGACTTAGACCGCTCAGCCATCCTGACAGCTCTTTCCTTCCCAGGTTCATTGGGGGACTTTGACACCTGGTAGCCCGCCATTCATTTCAATTGGGCATTTCGACCATTCATTCCTATGGGGGAATCTCTGGGATTCGAACCCGCGCCTCCAGTGGGGACTGCGACCCGAGCGCAGCGACTTAGACCGCTCAGCCATCCTGACAGCTCTTTCCTTCCCAGGTTCATTGGGGGACTTTGACACCTGGTAGCCCGCCATTCATTTCAATTGGGCATTTCGACCATTCATTCCTATGGGGGAATCTCTGGGATTCGAACCCGCACCTCCAGTGGGGACTGCGACCCGAGCGCAGCGACTTAGACCGCTCAGCCATCCTGACAGCTCTTTCCTTCCCAGGTTCAATGGGGGACTTTGACACCTGGTAGCCCGCCATTCATTTCAATTGGGCATTTCGACCATTCATTCCTATGGGGGAATCTCTGGGATTCGAACCCGCGCCTCCAGTGGGGACTGCGACCCGAGCGCAGCGACTTAGACCGCTCGGCCATCCTGACAGCTCTTTCCTTCCCAGGTTCATTGGGGGACTTTGACACCTGGTAGCCCGCCATTCATTTCAATTGGGCATTTCGACCATTCATTCCTATGGGGGAATCTCTGGGATTCGAACCCGCGCCTCCAGTGGGGACTGCGACCCGAGCGCAGCGACTTAGACCACTCGGCCATCCTGACAGCTCTTTCCTTCCCAGGTTCATTGGGGGACTTTGACACCTGGTAGCCCGCCATTCATTTCAATGGGGCATTTCGACCGTTCATTCCTATGGGGGAATCTCTGGGATTCGAACCCTCGCCTCCAGTGGGGACTGCGACCCGAACGCAGCGACTTAGACCGCTCAGCCATCCTGACAGCTCTTTCCTTCCAATGTTCAATGGGGGACTTTGACACCTGGTAGCCCGCCATTCATTTCAATTGGGCATTTCGACCATTCATTCCTATGGGGGAATCTCTGGGATTCGAACCCGCGCCTCCAGTGGGGACTGCGACCCGAGCGCAGCGACTTAGACCACTCGGCCATCCTGACAGCTCTTTCCTTCCCAGGTTCATTGGGGGACTTTGACACCTGGTAGCCCGCCATTCATTTTTATTGGGCATTTCGACCATTCATTCCTATGGGGGAATCTCTGGGATTCGAACCCGCGCCTCCAGTGGGGACTGCGACCCGAGCGCAGCGACTTAGACCACTCGGCCATCCTGACAGCTCTTTCCTTCCCAGGTT
>NW_027520898.1:0-10000 GCF_051991255.1 Vanacampus margaritifer
TCTTCGAACCTCCGACTTTCGTTCTTGATTAATGAAAACATTCTTGGCAAATGCTTTCGCCCTGGCCCGTCTTGCGCCGGTCCAAGAATTTCACCTCTAGCGGCGCAATACGAATGCCCCCGGCCGTCCCTCTCAATCATGGCCCCAGTTCAGGAGGGAAAACCCACAAAATAGAACCGGGGTCCTATTCCATCATTCCTAGCTGCGCTATGCGAGGCCGGTCGCGGGCCTGCTTTGAACACTCTAATTTTTTCAAAGTAAACGCTTCGGGCCCCGAAGCGGGACACCGCAGTCAAGGGCATCCCGGGGGCTGCCGAGAGGCAGGGGCTGGGACAGACGGTGGCTCGCCTCGCGGCGGACCGTCAGCTCGCGTCCCGAGATCCAACTACGAGCTTTTTAACTGCAGCAACTTTAAGATACGCTATTGGAGCTGGAATTACCGCGGCTGCTGGCACCAGACTTGCCCTCCAATGGTTCCTCGCCCAGGGGTTTGGAATGCGCTCATTCCAATTACAGGGCCTCGAAAGAGTCCTGTATTGTTATTTTTCGTCACTACCTCCCCGAGTCGGGAGTGGGTAATTTGCGCGCCTGCTGCCTTCCTTGGATGTGGTAGCCGTTTCTCAGGCTCCCTCTCCGGAATCGAACCCTGATTCCCCGTTACCCGTGGTCACCATGGTAGGCGCAGAAAGTACCATCGAAAGTTGATAGGGCAGACATTCGAATGAGACGTCGCCGCCGCGGAGGGCCGGCGATCGGCTCGAGGTTATCTAGGGTCACCAAGAGGGCCGGGCCGGCGAGCGGGGGTGGCTCCCCGCCGCCCGCCCTCCTCCCTCTCCCGCCGGGTGGCGGGCGGGTGGGAGAGCGGGGACAGAGGAACGCGGCCCGCCGCCCGCCGAACCCGCGTGGGTTTTGGGTCTGATAAATGCGCGCGTCCCCGGGGGTCGGCGCTCGTTTGCATGTATTAGCTCTAGAATTGCCACAGTTATCCAAGTAACGGCGGAGCGATCAAAGGAACCATAACTGATTTAATGAGCCATTCGCAGTTTCACTGTACGGGCCGTGTGTACTTAGACTTGCATGGCTTAATCTTTGAGACAAGCATATGCTACTGGCAGGATCAACCAGGTAGCCTCTGGCGCGGCCGGGGCGAAGGGCGGCGAGAAGGCCGGACTGGCCGGCCACGGACGCCGCCGCCGCCCGGCCGGCGGGCGTACGATTGCCTTTCGGGCTTTGCGGTGCGGGGAGGGAGCGAGGTAGGGGGCCTCCTCCCTCGGCGCGGCGTGCCAGGTGCTTCGGCCTCGCCTTACGTGTTCGGTTCGTGGGAGGGTTTGAGAAACCGTGCTTCCGGAGGCACCGCCGCCGCCTGCGGGCGCCAAGCTCCCCCTGACGAGGCGTGAGCGCGGGTCTGTGGGGGACGAGAGGGCCTGCGGGGCGCCGGGCTCCGTCGTAGGACAGCCAGGTGACAGCTCCGGGGTACGGAGCGTGGGGTGCGTCTCGGCCTCGCTTCCGATCGGGCGCGCCGGGGCGTGCGGGCGCTGGCCATCGGGCCGACGTTCGCGTGTCGCCGGGGCGCTGGAAGGCGACCCGCGAGCCGGAGGAGCCGCCCGCCCGAACACCGGCGCGAGGCCGGCCGGCGGGGGCCCTCCGAAGGCGGGTCTTGCATGCGGCTCGTAACGTGGGAGAAGGTGGGTGGGCGCATTTTGGGGGGGGGTTAAATGTGCTGAGGCAGGCCGCCCATAGTGCTCTTATCTCGGCCATGGCAAGCGAGAATCCCCCTGGGAAGTGGCACTCTGAAAATATTTCGAAAAGAGCAGACTTTGAAAATTTTTGAGAACCAGGATTTGGGGGGGGCCAAATGTGCTGAGGCAGGCCGCCCATAGTGCTCTTATCTCGGCCTTGGCAAGCGAGAATCCCCCTGGGAAGTGGCACTCTGAAAATATTTCGAAAAGAGCAGACTTTGAAAATTTTTGAGAACCAGGATTTGGGGGGGGCCAAATGTGCTGAGGCAGGCCGCCCATAGTGCTCTTATCTCGGCCTTGGCAAGCGAGAATCCCCCTGGGAAGTGGCACTCTGAAAATATTTCGAAAAGAGCAGACTTTGAAAATTTTTGAGAACCAGGATTTGGGGGGGCCAAATGTACTGAGGCAGGCCGCCCATAGTGCTCTTATCTCGGCCTTGGCAAGCGAGAATCCCCCTGGGAAGTGGCACTCTGAAAATATTTCGAAAAAAGCAGACTTTGAAAATTTTTGAGAACCAGGATTTGGGGGGGCCAAATGTGCTGAGGCAGGCCGCCCATAGTGCTCTTATCTCGGCCTTGGCAAGCGAGAATCCCCCTGGGAAGTGGCACTCTGAAAATATTTCGAAAAAAGTTGACTTTGAAAATTTTTGAGAACCAGGATTTGGGGGGGCCAAATGTGTTGAGGCAGGCCGCCCATAGTGCTCTTATCTCGGCCTTGGCAAGCGAGAATCCCCCTGGGAAGTGGCACTCTGAAAATATTTCGAAGAAAGTTGACTCTGAAAATTTTTCGTCTTAAAAAGCTCGCTCCTGATATTGTACCCCATACATTTTGAGGTTTGGGGGCAAACCTCTCGAATGGGGGGACGAGGTCCCCTATCTACAGCGCCCCTAATGGCGGCAGGTGGTACTGGCCCCCTGGTCACCCGGCCATTGAAAATGAATGGGCCCCATTCATTTCCTATGGCATTTTTCGACGCCTGGTCACCCGGCCATTGAAAATGAATGGGGCACTTCCAGGGGGGGCTCTGGCTCGCCCAGGCCGAAATAGGAGCACTATGGGCGGCCTGCCTGAGCAGATTTGCCCCCCCAAATCCTGGTTCTCAAAAATTTTCAAAGTCATCTTTTTTCGAATTATTTTCAGAGTGCCACTTCCAGGGGGGTGCTCTGGCGCGCCCAGGCCGAAATAGGAGCACTATGGGCGGCCTGCCTCAGCACATTTGCCCCCCCCAAATCCTGGTTCTCAAAAATTTTCAAAGTCATTTTTTTTTAATTATTTTCAGAGTGCCACTTCCAGGGGGGTGCTCTGGCGCGCCCAGGCCGAAATAGGAGCACTATGGGCGGCCTGCCTCAGCACATTTGCCCCCCCCAAATCCTGGTTCTCAAAAATTTTCAAAGTCATTTTTTTTTAATTATTTTCAGAGTGCCACTTCCAGGGGGGTGCTCTGGCGCGCCCAGGCCGAAATAGGAGCACTATGGGCGGCCTGCCTCAGCACATTTGCCCCCCCCAAATCCTGGTTCTCCAAAAATTTCAAAGTCAACTTTTTTTGAAATATTTTCAGAGTGCCACCTCTGGAGCCTCTGCAGCGGGGGCTCTCGCCTGCCTGGTCACCCGTCATTCATTTCAATGGGGGGGGGATATGGACGCCTGGTCACCCGGCATTCATTTCAATGGGGAGATTGGAGCCCTGGGCATCCGGCCTTCATTTCAATGGGGGATTTGGACGTCTGGTCACCCGCCATTCATTTCAATGGGGAGATTGGAGCCCTGGGCACCCGGCCTTCATTTCAATGGGGGATTTGGACGCCTGGTCACCCGGCCTTCATTTCAATGGGGGATTTGGACGCCTGGTCACCCGCCATTCATTTCAATGGGGAGATTGGAGCCCTGGGCACCCGGCCTTCATTTCAATGGGGGATTTGGACGCCTGGTCACCCGCCATTCATTTCAATGGGGAGATTGGAGCCCTGGGCACCCGGCCTTCATTTCAATGGGGGATTTGGACGCCTGGTCACCCGCCATTCATTTCACTGGGGAGATTGGAGCCCTGGGCACCCGGCCTTCATTTCAATGGGGGATTTGGACGCCTGGTCACCCGCCATTCATTTCACTGGGGAGATTGGAGCCCTGGGCACCCGGCCTTCATTTCAATGGGGGATTTGGACGCCTGGTCACCCGCCATTCATTTCAATGGGGAGATTGGAGCCCTGGGCACCCGGCCTTCATTTCAATGGGGGATTTGGACGCCTGGTCACCCGCCATTCATTTCACTGGGGAGATTGGAGCCCTGGGCACCCGGCCTTCATTTCAATGGGGGATTTGGACGCCCGGTCACCCGCCATTCATTTCAATGGGGAGATTGGAGCCCTGGGCACCCGGCCTTCATTTCAATGGGGGATTTGGACGCCCGGTCACCCGGCATTCATTTCAATGGGGAGATTGGAGCCCTTGGCACCCGGCCTTCATTTCAATGGGGGATTTGGACGCCCGGTCACCCGCCATTCATTTCAATGGGGAGATTGGAGCCCTGGGCACCCGGCCTTCATTTCAATGGGGGATTTGGACGCCCGGTCACCCGCCATTCATTTCAATGGGGAGATTGGAGCCCTGGGCATCCGGCCTTCATTTCAATGGGGGATTTGGACGCCTGGTCACCCGCCATTCATTTCAATGGGAAGATTGGAGCCCTGGTCAATCCCTGAAGAGAGACGCTCTCCCCCTGGTCCATGGCGCTCTCCCCCTGGTCCATGGAGTCCCGCAAACGGCCAGCATCAAGCCCCGAAGACAGGCGCTCTCCCACTGGTCCGTGGAGCCCCGAAGACACGCGCCAACAGCCAGCATCAAGCCCCCAAAGAGAGGCGCTCTCCCCCTGGTCCTTGGAGCCCCGCCGACGGCCAGCGACAAGCCCCGAAGTGAGGCGCTCTCCTCCTTGTTCGGCACATGCACGCACACACACCCCTCCGCACGAGCCCCTGTGCGCCCGGCGCGCCCGCAGTTGGAAGAAGGGAAAGAGGGGGAAGAGCTGGAAGTGCTGGAAGTGCTGGAAGTGCTGGAAGTGCTGAAAGTGCTGAAAGTGCTGAAAGTAAAGGGGAAAGCGGACAGCGGCCAGCGGACAGCGGCCAGCGGACAGCGGCCAGCGGACAGCGGCGACAGGCCAAATGTGCTGAGGGCGGCCGCCTATAGTGCTCCTATTTCGGCTATGGCAGGCGCTCTCCCCCTGGTCCATGGCGCTTTCCCCCTGGTCCATGGAGCCCCGCCAACAGCCAGCAACAAGCCCCAAAGAGAGGCGCTCTCTCCCTGGTCCATGGAGCCCCGCCAACAGGCATCAAGCCCCGAAGAGAGGCACTCTCCCCCTGGTCCATGGCGCTCTCCCCCTGGTACATGGAGCCCCGCCAACAGCCAGCAACAAGCCCCGAAGAGAGGCGCTCTCCCCCTTGTCCATGGCGCTCCAGGATGGGGGGGCCAAATGTGCTGAGGGCGGCCGCCTATAGTGCTCTTATTTCGGCTATGGCAGGTGCTCTCCCCCTGGTCCATGGCGCTCTCCCCCTGGTCCATGGAGCCACGCCAACAGCCAGCAACAAGCCCCAAAGAGAGGCGCTCTCCCCCTGGTCCATGGAGCCCCGCCAACAGGCATCAAGCCCCGAAGAGAGGCGCTCTCCCCCTTGTCCATGGCGCTCCAGGATGGGGGGGCCAAATGTGCTGAGGGCGGCCGCCTATAGTGCTCTTATTTCGGCTATGGCAGGTGCTCTCCCCCTGGTCCATGGCGCTCTCCCCCTGGTCCATGGAGCCACGCCAACAGCCAGCAACAAGCCCCAAAGAGAGGCGCTCTCCCCCTGGTCCATGGAGCCCCGCCAACAGGCATCAAGCCCCGAAGAGAGGCGCTCTCCCCTTGGTCCATGGCGCTCCAGGATGGGGGGGCCAAATGTGCTGAGGGCGGCCGCCTATAGTGCTCTTATTTCGGCTATGGCAGGTGCTCTCCCCCTGGTCCATGGCGCTCTCCCCCTGGTCCATGGAGCCACGCCAACAGCCAGCAACAAGCCCCAAAGAGAGGCGCTCTCCCCCTGGTCCATGGAGCCCCGCCAACAGGCATCAAGCCCCGAAGAGAGGCGCTCTCCCCCTGGTCCATGGCGCTCCAGGATGGGGGGGCCAAATGTGCTGAGGGCGGCCGCCTATAGTGCTCTTATTTCGGCTATGGCAGGTGCTCTCCCCCTGGTCCATGGCGCTCTCCCCCTGGTCCATGGAGCCACGCCAACAGCCAGCAACAAGCCCCAAAGAGAGGCGCTCTCCCCCTGGTCCATGGAGCCCCGCCAACAGGCATCAAGCCCCGAAGAGAGGCGCTCTCCCCTTGGTCCATGGCGCTCCAGGATGGGGGGGCCAAATGTGCTGAGGGCGGCCGCCTATAGTGCTCTTATTTCGGCTATGGCAGGTGCTCTCCCCCTGGTCCATGGCGCTCTCCCCCTGGTCCATGGAGCCACGCCAACAGCCAGCAACAAGCCCCAAAGAGAGGCGCTCTCCCCCTGGTCCATGGAGCCCCGCCAACAGGCATCAAGCCCCGAAGAGAGGCGCTCTCCTCCTGGTCCATGGCGCTCCAGGATGGGGGGGCCAAATGTGCTGAGGGCGGCCGCCTAAAGTGCTCTTATTTCGGCTATGGCAGGTGCTCTCCCCCTGGTCCATGGCGCTCTCCCCCTGGTCCATGGAGCCACGCCAACAGCCAGCAACAAGCCCCAAAGAGAGGCGCTCTCCCCCTGGTCCATGGAGCCCCGCCAACAGGCATCAAGCCCCGAAGAGAGGCGCTCTCCTCCTGGTCCATGGCGCTCCAGGATGGGGGGGCCAAATGTGCTGAGGGCGGCCGCCCATAGTGCTCTTATTTCGGCTATGGCAGGCGAGAGCCCCCGCTGGAGGTGGCACTCTGAAAATATTTCGAAAAAAGTTGACTTTGAAAAAATTTGAGAACCAGGATTGGGGGGCCAAATGTGCTGAGGGCGGCCGCCTATAGTGCTCTTATTTCGGCTATGGCAGGTGCTCTCCCCCTGGTCCATGGCGCTCTCCCCCTGGTCCATGGAGCCCCGCCAACAGCCAGCAACAAGCCCCAAAGAGAGGCGCTCTCCCCCTGGTCCATGGAGCCCCGCCAATAGCCAGCAACAAGCCCCAAAGAGAGGCGCTCTCCCCCTGGTCCATGGAGCCCCGCCAACAGGCATCAAGCCCCGAAGAGAGGCGCTCTCCCCCTGGTCCATGGCGCTCTCCCCCTGGTCCATGGAGCCCCGCCAACAGCCAGCAACAAGCCCCAAAGAGAGGCGCTCTCCCCCTGGTCCATGGCGCTCCAGGATGGGGGGGCCAAATGTGCTCACTGAGGCCGCCCATGGCGCTCCTATTTCGGCTATGGCAGGCGAGAATCCCCCTGGGAAGTGGCACTCTGAAAATATTTTGAAAAAAGTTGACTTTGAAAATTTTTGAGAACCAGGATTTGGGGGGCCAAATGTGCTGAGGGCGGCCGCCTATAGTGCTCTTATTTCGGCTATGGCAGGTGCTCTCCCCCTGGTCCATGGCGCTCTCCCCCTGGTCCATGGAGCCCCGCCAACAGCCAGCAACAAGCCCCAAAGAGAGGCGCTCTCCCCCTGGTCCATGGAGCCCCGCCAATAGCCAGCAACAAGCCCCACAGAGAGGCGCTCTCCCCCTGGTCCATGGAGCCCCGCCAACAGGCATCAAGCCCCGAAGAGAGGCGCTCTCCCCCTGGTCCATGGCGCTCTCCCCCTGGTCCATGGAGCCCCGCCAACAGCCAGCAACAAGCCCCAAAGAGAGGCGCTCTCCCCCTGGTCCATGGCGCTCCAGGATGGGGGGGCCAAATGTGCTCACTGAGGCCGCCCATGGCGCTCCTATTTTGGCTATGGCAGGCGAGAATCCCCCTGGGAAGTGGCACTCTGAAAATATTTTGAAAAAAGTTGACTTTGAAAATTTTTGAGAACCAGGATTTGGGGGGCCAAATGTGCTGAGGCAGGCCGCCCATGGCGCTCCTATTTCGGCTATGGCAGGCGAGAATCCCCCTGGGAAGTGGCACTCTGAAAATATTTTGAAAAAAGTTGACTTTGAAAATTTTTGAGAACCAGGATTTGGGGGGCCAAATCTGCTGAGGCAGGCCGCCCATAGCGCTCCTATTTCGGCTATGGCAGGCGCTCTCCCCCTGGTCAATTTCAACCCCTGGGCACCCGCCAGTCGATTTTGACCCCTGGGCACCCGCCATCCAATGTCAACCCCTGGGCACCCGCCAGTCGATTTCGACCCCTGGGCACCCGCCATCCAATGTCAACCCCTGGGCACCCGCCAGTCGATTTCGACCCCTGGGCACCCGCCATCCAATGTCAACCCCTGGGCACCCGCCAGTCGATTTTGACCCCTGGGCACCCGCCATCCAATGTCAACCCCTGGGCACCCGCCATCCAATGTCAACCCCTGGGCACCCGCCAGTCGATTTCGACCCCTGGGCACCCGCCATCCAATGTCAACCCCTGGGCACCCGCCAGTCGATTTCGACCCCTGGGCACCCGCCATCCAATGTCAACCCCTGGGCACCCGCCAGTCGATTTCGACCCCTGGGCACCCGCCATCCAATGTCAACCCCTGGGCACCCGCCAGTCGATTTCGACCCCTGGGCACCCGCCATCCAATGTCAACCCCTGGGCACCCGCCAGTCGATTTCGACCCCTGGGCACCCGCCATCCAATGTCAACCCCTGGGCACCCGCCAGTCGATTTCGACCCCTGGGCACCCGCCATCCAATGTCAACCCCTGGGCACCCGCCAGTCGATTTCGACCCCTGGGCACCCGCCATTCAATGTCAACCCCTGGGCACCCGCCAGTCGATTTTGACCCCTGGGCACCCTCCATCCAATGTCAACCCCTGGGCACCCGCCAGCCGATTTTGACCCCTGGTCACCCGCCATCCAATGTCAACCCCTGGGCACCCGCCAGCCGATTTTGACCCCTGGTCACCCGCCAGTCGCCCCTGGTCACCCGCCATCATGGAGCCCCGCCAACAACCAGCAACAAGCCCCGAACACAGGCACCAACGACCAGCAACAAGCCCCGAACACAGGCACCAACGACCAGCAACAAGCCCCGAACACAGGCACCAACGACCAGCAACAAGCCCCGAACACAGGCACCAACGACCAGCAACAAGCCCCGAACACAGGCACCAACGACCAGCAACAAGCCCCGAACACAGGCACCAACGACCAGCAACAAGCCCCGAACACAGGCACCAACGGCCAGCAACAAGCCCCGAACACAGGCCCCAACGGCCAGCAACAAGCCCCGAACACAGGCACCAACGACCAGCAACAAGCCCCGAACACAGGCACCAACGGCCAGCAACAAGCCCCGAACACAGGCCCCAACGGCCAGCAACAAGCCCCGAACACAGGCACCAACGACCAGCAACAAGCCCCGAACACAGGCACCAACGACCAGCAACAAGCCCCGAACACAGGCACCAACGACCAGCAACAAGCCCCGAACACAGGCACCAACGACCAGCAACAAGCCCCGAACACAGGCACCAACGACCAGCAACAAGCCCCGAACACAGGCACCAACGACCAGCAACAAGCCCCGAACACAGGCACCAACGACCAGCAACAAGCCCCGAACACAGGCACCAACGGCCAGCAACAAGCCCCGAACACAGGCCCCAACGGCCAGCAACAAGCCCCGAACACAGGCACCAACGACCAGCAACAAGCCCCGAACACAGGCACCAACGGCCAGCAACAAGCCCCGAACACAGGCCCCAACGGCCAGCAACAAGCCCCGAACACAGGCACCAACGACCAGCAACAAGCCCCGAACACAGGCACCAACGACCAGCAACAAGCCCCGAACACAGGCACCAACGACCAGCAACAAGCCCCGAACACAGGCACCAACGACCAGCAACAAGCCCCGAACACAGGCACCAACGACCAGCAACAAGCCCCGAACACAGGCACCAACGACCAGCAACAAGCCCCGAACACAGGCACCAACGGCCAGCAACAAGCCCCGAACACAGGCCCCAACGGCCAGCAACAAGCCCCGAACACAGGCACCAACGACCAGCAACAAGCCCCGAACACAGGCACCAACGACCAGCAACAAGCCCCGAACACAGGCACCAACGACCAGCAACAAGCCCCGAACACAGGCACCAACGGCCAGCAACAAGCCCCGAACACAGGCCCCAACGGCCAGCAACAAGCCCCGAACACAGGCACCAACGACCAGCAACA
>NW_027520898.1:20000-23569 GCF_051991255.1 Vanacampus margaritifer
GGGGGGGTTAAATGTGCTGAGGCAGGCCGCCCATAGTGCTCTTATCTCGGCCATGGCAAGCGAGAATCCCCCTGGGAAGTGGCACTCTGAAAATATTTCGAAAAGAGCAGACTTTGAAAATTTTTGAGAACCAGGATTTGGGGGGGGCCAAATGTGCTGAGGCAGGCCGCCCATAGTGCTCTTATCTCGGCCTTGGCAAGCGAGAATCCCCCTGGGAAGTGGCACTCTGAAAATATTTCGAAAAGAGCAGACTTTGAAAATTTTTGAGAACCAGGATTTGGGGGGGGCCAAATGTGCTGAGGCAGGCCGCCCATAGTGCTCTTATCTCGGCCTTGGCAAGCGAGAATCCCCCTGGGAAGTGGCACTCTGAAAATATTTCGAAAAGAGCAGACTTTGAAAATTTTTGAGAACCAGGATTTGGGGGGGCCAAATGTACTGAGGCAGGCCGCCCATAGTGCTCTTATCTCGGCCTTGGCAAGCGAGAATCCCCCTGGGAAGTGGCACTCTGAAAATATTTCGAAAAAAGCAGACTTTGAAAATTTTTGAGAACCAGGATTTGGGGGGGCCAAATGTGCTGAGGCAGGCCGCCCATAGTGCTCTTATCTCGGCCTTGGCAAGCGAGAATCCCCCTGGGAAGTGGCACTCTGAAAATATTTCGAAAAAAGTTGACTTTGAAAATTTTTGAGAACCAGGATTTGGGGGGGCCAAATGTGTTGAGGCAGGCCGCCCATAGTGCTCTTATCTCGGCCTTGGCAAGCGAGAATCCCCCTGGGAAGTGGCACTCTGAAAATATTTCGAAGAAAGTTGACTCTGAAAATTTTTCGTCTTAAAAAGCTCGCTCCTGATATTGTACCCCATACATTTTGAGGTTTGGGGGCAAACCTCTCGAATGGGGGGACGAGGTCCCCTATCTACAGCGCCCCTAATGGCGGCAGGTGGTACTGGCCCCCTGGTCACCCGGCCATTGAAAATGAATGGGCCCCATTCATTTCCTATGGCATTTTTCGACGCCTGGTCACCCGGCCATTGAAAATGAATGGGGCACTTCCAGGGGGGGCTCTGGCTCGCCCAGGCCGAAATAGGAGCACTATGGGCGGCCTGCCTGAGCAGATTTGCCCCCCCAAATCCTGGTTCTCAAAAATTTTCAAAGTCATCTTTTTTCGAATTATTTTCAGAGTGCCACTTCCAGGGGGGTGCTCTGGCGCGCCCAGGCCGAAATAGGAGCACTATGGGCGGCCTGCCTCAGCACATTTGCCCCCCCCAAATCCTGGTTCTCAAAAATTTTCAAAGTCATTTTTTTTTAATTATTTTCAGAGTGCCACTTCCAGGGGGGTGCTCTGGCGCGCCCAGGCCGAAATAGGAGCACTATGGGCGGCCTGCCTCAGCACATTTGCCCCCCCCAAATCCTGGTTCTCAAAAATTTTCAAAGTCATTTTTTTTTAATTATTTTCAGAGTGCCACTTCCAGGGGGGTGCTCTGGCGCGCCCAGGCCGAAATAGGAGCACTATGGGCGGCCTGCCTCAGCACATTTGCCCCCCCCAAATCCTGGTTCTCCAAAAATTTCAAAGTCAACTTTTTTTGAAATATTTTCAGAGTGCCACCTCTGGAGCCTCTGCAGCGGGGGCTCTCGCCTGCCTGGTCACCCGTCATTCATTTCAATGGGGGGGGGATATGGACGCCTGGTCACCCGGCATTCATTTCAATGGGGAGATTGGAGCCCTGGGCATCCGGCCTTCATTTCAATGGGGGATTTGGACGTCTGGTCACCCGCCATTCATTTCAATGGGGAGATTGGAGCCCTGGGCACCCGGCCTTCATTTCAATGGGGGATTTGGACGCCTGGTCACCCGGCCTTCATTTCAATGGGGGATTTGGACGCCTGGTCACCCGCCATTCATTTCAATGGGGAGATTGGAGCCCTGGGCACCCGGCCTTCATTTCAATGGGGGATTTGGACGCCTGGTCACCCGCCATTCATTTCAATGGGGAGATTGGAGCCCTGGGCACCCGGCCTTCATTTCAATGGGGGATTTGGACGCCTGGTCACCCGCCATTCATTTCACTGGGGAGATTGGAGCCCTGGGCACCCGGCCTTCATTTCAATGGGGGATTTGGACGCCTGGTCACCCGCCATTCATTTCACTGGGGAGATTGGAGCCCTGGGCACCCGGCCTTCATTTCAATGGGGGATTTGGACGCCTGGTCACCCGCCATTCATTTCAATGGGGAGATTGGAGCCCTGGGCACCCGGCCTTCATTTCAATGGGGGATTTGGACGCCTGGTCACCCGCCATTCATTTCACTGGGGAGATTGGAGCCCTGGGCACCCGGCCTTCATTTCAATGGGGGATTTGGACGCCCGGTCACCCGCCATTCATTTCAATGGGGAGATTGGAGCCCTGGGCACCCGGCCTTCATTTCAATGGGGGATTTGGACGCCCGGTCACCCGGCATTCATTTCAATGGGGAGATTGGAGCCCTTGGCACCCGGCCTTCATTTCAATGGGGGATTTGGACGCCCGGTCACCCGCCATTCATTTCAATGGGGAGATTGGAGCCCTGGGCACCCGGCCTTCATTTCAATGGGGGATTTGGACGCCCGGTCACCCGCCATTCATTTCAATGGGGAGATTGGAGCCCTGGGCATCCGGCCTTCATTTCAATGGGGGATTTGGACGCCTGGTCACCCGCCATTCATTTCAATGGGAAGATTGGAGCCCTGGTCAATCCCTGAAGAGAGACGCTCTCCCCCTGGTCCATGGCGCTCTCCCCCTGGTCCATGGAGTCCCGCAAACGGCCAGCATCAAGCCCCGAAGACAGGCGCTCTCCCACTGGTCCGTGGAGCCCCGAAGACACGCGCCAACAGCCAGCATCAAGCCCCCAAAGAGAGGCGCTCTCCCCCTGGTCCTTGGAGCCCCGCCGACGGCCAGCGACAAGCCCCGAAGTGAGGCGCTCTCCTCCTTGTTCGGCACATGCACGCACACACACCCCTCCGCACGAGCCCCTGTGCGCCCGGCGCGCCCGCAGTTGGAAGAAGGGAAAGAGGGGGAAGAGCTGGAAGTGCTGGAAGTGCTGGAAGTGCTGGAAGTGCTGAAAGTGCTGAAAGTGCTGAAAGTAAAGGGGAAAGCGGACAGCGGCCAGCGGACAGCGGCCAGCGGACAGCGGCCAGCGGACAGCGGCGACAGGCCAAATGTGCTGAGGGCGGCCGCCTATAGTGCTCCTATTTCGGCTATGGCAGGCGCTCTCCCCCTGGTCCATGGCGCTTTCCCCCTGGTCCATGGAGCCCCGCCAACAGCCAGCAACAAGCCCCAAAGAGAGGCGCTCTCTCCCTGGTCCATGGAGCCCCGCCAACAGGCATCAAGCCCCGAAGAGAGGCACTCTCCCCCTGGTCCATGGCGCTCTCCCCCTGGTACATGGAGCCCCGCCAACAGCCAGCAACAAGCCCCGAAGAGAGGCGCTCTCCCCCTTGTCCATGGCGCTCCAGGATGGGGGGGCCAAATGTGCTGAGGGCGGCCGCCTATAGTGCTCTTATTTCGGCTATGGCAGGTGCTCTCCCCCTGGTCCATGGC
>NW_027520899.1:7500-12500 GCF_051991255.1 Vanacampus margaritifer
TTTTTTTTTAATTATTTTCAGAGTGCCACTTCCAGGGGGGTGCTCTGGCGCGCCCAGGCCGAAATAGGAGCACTATGGGCGGCCTGCCTCAGCACATTTGCCCCCCCCAAATCCTGGTTCTCAAAAATTTTCAAAGTCATTTTTTTTTAATTATTTTCAGAGTGCCACTTCCAGGGGGGTGCTCTGGCGCGCCCAGGCCGAAATAGGAGCACTATGGGCGGCCTGCCTCAGCACATTTGCCCCCCCCAAATCCTGGTTCTCCAAAAATTTCAAAGTCAACTTTTTTTGAAATATTTTCAGAGTGCCACCTCTGGAGCCTCTGCAGCGGGGGCTCTCGCCTGCCTGGTCACCCGTCATTCATTTCAATGGGGGGGGGATATGGACGCCTGGTCACCCGGCATTCATTTCAATGGGGAGATTGGAGCCCTGGGCATCCGGCCTTCATTTCAATGGGGGATTTGGACGTCTGGTCACCCGCCATTCATTTCAATGGGGAGATTGGAGCCCTGGGCACCCGGCCTTCATTTCAATGGGGGATTTGGACGCCTGGTCACCCGGCCTTCATTTCAATGGGGGATTTGGACGCCTGGTCACCCGCCATTCATTTCAATGGGGAGATTGGAGCCCTGGGCACCCGGCCTTCATTTCAATGGGGGATTTGGACGCCTGGTCACCCGCCATTCATTTCAATGGGGAGATTGGAGCCCTGGGCACCCGGCCTTCATTTCAATGGGGGATTTGGACGCCTGGTCACCCGCCATTCATTTCACTGGGGAGATTGGAGCCCTGGGCACCCGGCCTTCATTTCAATGGGGGATTTGGACGCCTGGTCACCCGCCATTCATTTCACTGGGGAGATTGGAGCCCTGGGCACCCGGCCTTCATTTCAATGGGGGATTTGGACGCCTGGTCACCCGCCATTCATTTCAATGGGGAGATTGGAGCCCTGGGCACCCGGCCTTCATTTCAATGGGGGATTTGGACGCCTGGTCACCCGCCATTCATTTCACTGGGGAGATTGGAGCCCTGGGCACCCGGCCTTCATTTCAATGGGGGATTTGGACGCCCGGTCACCCGCCATTCATTTCAATGGGGAGATTGGAGCCCTGGGCACCCGGCCTTCATTTCAATGGGGGATTTGGACGCCCGGTCACCCGGCATTCATTTCAATGGGGAGATTGGAGCCCTTGGCACCCGGCCTTCATTTCAATGGGGGATTTGGACGCCCGGTCACCCGCCATTCATTTCAATGGGGAGATTGGAGCCCTGGGCACCCGGCCTTCATTTCAATGGGGGATTTGGACGCCCGGTCACCCGCCATTCATTTCAATGGGGAGATTGGAGCCCTGGGCATCCGGCCTTCATTTCAATGGGGGATTTGGACGCCTGGTCACCCGCCATTCATTTCAATGGGAAGATTGGAGCCCTGGTCAATCCCTGAAGAGAGACGCTCTCCCCCTGGTCCATGGCGCTCTCCCCCTGGTCCATGGAGTCCCGCAAACGGCCAGCATCAAGCCCCGAAGACAGGCGCTCTCCCACTGGTCCGTGGAGCCCCGAAGACACGCGCCAACAGCCAGCATCAAGCCCCCAAAGAGAGGCGCTCTCCCCCTGGTCCTTGGAGCCCCGCCGACGGCCAGCGACAAGCCCCGAAGTGAGGCGCTCTCCTCCTTGTTCGGCACATGCACGCACACACACCCCTCCGCACGAGCCCCTGTGCGCCCGGCGCGCCCGCAGTTGGAAGAAGGGAAAGAGGGGGAAGAGCTGGAAGTGCTGGAAGTGCTGGAAGTGCTGGAAGTGCTGAAAGTGCTGAAAGTGCTGAAAGTGCTGAAAGTAAAGGGGAAAGCGGACAGCGGCCAGCGGACAGCGGCCAGCGGACAGCGGCCAGCGGACAGCGGCGACAGGCCAAATGTGCTGAGGGCGGCCGCCTATAGTGCTCCTATTTCGGCTATGGCAGGCGCTCTCCCCCTGGTCCATGGCGCTTTCCCCCTGGTCCATGGAGCCCCGCCAACAGCCAGCAACAAGCCCCAAAGAGAGGCGCTCTCTCCCTGGTCCATGGAGCCCCGCCAACAGGCATCAAGCCCCGAAGAGAGGCACTCTCCCCCTGGTCCATGGCGCTCTCCCCCTGGTACATGGAGCCCCGCCAACAGCCAGCAACAAGCCCCGAAGAGAGGCGCTCTCCCCCTTGTCCATGGCGCTCCAGGATGGGGGGGGCCAAATGTGCTGAGGGCGGCCGCCTATAGTGCTCTTATTTCGGCTATGGCAGGTGCTCTCCCCCTGGTCCATGGCGCTCTCCCCCTGGTCCATGGAGCCACGCCAACAGCCAGCAACAAGCCCCAAAGAGAGGCGCTCTCCCCCTGGTCCATGGAGCCCCGCCAACAGGCATCAAGCCCCGAAGAGAGGCGCTCTCCCCCTTGTCCATGGCGCTCCAGGATGGGGGGGCCAAATGTGCTGAGGGCGGCCGCCTATAGTGCTCTTATTTCGGCTATGGCAGGTGCTCTCCCCCTGGTCCATGGCGCTCTCCCCCTGGTCCATGGAGCCACGCCAACAGCCAGCAACAAGCCCCAAAGAGAGGCGCTCTCCCCCTGGTCCATGGAGCCCCGCCAACAGGCATCAAGCCCCGAAGAGAGGCGCTCTCCCCTTGGTCCATGGCGCTCCAGGATGGGGGGGCCAAATGTGCTGAGGGCGGCCGCCTATAGTGCTCTTATTTCGGCTATGGCAGGTGCTCTCCCCCTGGTCCATGGCGCTCTCCCCCTGGTCCATGGAGCCACGCCAACAGCCAGCAACAAGCCCCAAAGAGAGGCGCTCTCCCCCTGGTCCATGGAGCCCCGCCAACAGGCATCAAGCCCCGAAGAGAGGCGCTCTCCCCCTGGTCCATGGCGCTCCAGGATGGGGGGGCCAAATGTGCTGAGGGCGGCCGCCTATAGTGCTCTTATTTCGGCTATGGCAGGTGCTCTCCCCCTGGTCCATGGCGCTCTCCCCCTGGTCCATGGAGCCACGCCAACAGCCAGCAACAAGCCCCAAAGAGAGGCGCTCTCCCCCTGGTCCATGGAGCCCCGCCAACAGGCATCAAGCCCCGAAGAGAGGCGCTCTCCCCTTGGTCCATGGCGCTCCAGGATGGGGGGGCCAAATGTGCTGAGGGCGGCCGCCTATAGTGCTCTTATTTCGGCTATGGCAGGTGCTCTCCCCCTGGTCCATGGCGCTCTCCCCCTGGTCCATGGAGCCACGCCAACAGCCAGCAACAAGCCCCAAAGAGAGGCGCTCTCCCCCTGGTCCATGGAGCCCCGCCAACAGGCATCAAGCCCCGAAGAGAGGCGCTCTCCTCCTGGTCCATGGCGCTCCAGGATGGGGGGGCCAAATGTGCTGAGGGCGGCCGCCTAAAGTGCTCTTATTTCGGCTATGGCAGGTGCTCTCCCCCTGGTCCATGGCGCTCTCCCCCTGGTCCATGGAGCCACGCCAACAGCCAGCAACAAGCCCCAAAGAGAGGCGCTCTCCCCCTGGTCCATGGAGCCCCGCCAACAGGCATCAAGCCCCGAAGAGAGGCGCTCTCCTCCTGGTCCATGGCGCTCCAGGATGGGGGGGCCAAATGTGCTGAGGGCGGCCGCCCATAGTGCTCTTATTTCGGCTATGGCAGGCGAGAGCCCCCGCTGGAGGTGGCACTCTGAAAATATTTCGAAAAAAGTTGACTTTGAAAAAATTTGAGAACCAGGATTGGGGGGCCAAATGTGCTGAGGGCGGCCGCCTATAGTGCTCTTATTTCGGCTATGGCAGGTGCTCTCCCCCTGGTCCATGGCGCTCTCCCCCTGGTCCATGGAGCCCCGCCAACAGCCAGCAACAAGCCCCAAAGAGAGGCGCTCTCCCCCTGGTCCATGGAGCCCCGCCAATAGCCAGCAACAAGCCCCAAAGAGAGGCGCTCTCCCCCTGGTCCATGGAGCCCCGCCAACAGGCATCAAGCCCCGAAGAGAGGCGCTCTCCCCCTGGTCCATGGCGCTCTCCCCCTGGTCCATGGAGCCCCGCCAACAGCCAGCAACAAGCCCCAAAGAGAGGCGCTCTCCCCCTGGTCCATGGCGCTCCAGGATGGGGGGGCCAAATGTGCTCACTGAGGCCGCCCATGGCGCTCCTATTTCGGCTATGGCAGGCGAGAATCCCCCTGGGAAGTGGCACTCTGAAAATATTTTGAAAAAAGTTGACTTTGAAAATTTTTGAGAACCAGGATTTGGGGGGCCAAATGTGCTGAGGGCGGCCGCCTATAGTGCTCTTATTTCGGCTATGGCAGGTGCTCTCCCCCTGGTCCATGGCGCTCTCCCCCTGGTCCATGGAGCCCCGCCAACAGCCAGCAACAAGCCCCAAAGAGAGGCGCTCTCCCCCTGGTCCATGGAGCCCCGCCAATAGCCAGCAACAAGCCCCACAGAGAGGCGCTCTCCCCCTGGTCCATGGAGCCCCGCCAACAGGCATCAAGCCCCGAAGAGAGGCGCTCTCCCCCTGGTCCATGGCGCTCTCCCCCTGGTCCATGGAGCCCCGCCAACAGCCAGCAACAAGCCCCAAAGAGAGGCGCTCTCCCCCTGGTCCATGGCGCTCCAGGATGGGGGGGCCAAATGTGCTCACTGAGGCCGCCCATGGCGCTCCTATTTTGGCTATGGCAGGCGAGAATCCCCCTGGGAAGTGGCACTCTGAAAATATTTTGAAAAAAGTTGACTTTGAAAATTTTTGAGAACCAGGATTTGGGGGGCCAAATGTGCTGAGGCAGGCCGCCCATGGCGCTCCTATTTCGGCTATGGCAGGCGAGAATCCCCCTGGGAAGTGGCACTCTGAAAATATTTTGAAAAAAGTTGACTTTGAAAATTTTTGAGAACCAGGATTTGGGGGGCCAAATCTGCTGAGGCAGGCCGCCCATAGCGCTCCTATTTCGGCTATGGCAGGCGCTCTCCCCCTGGTCAATTTCAACCCCTGGGCACCCGCCAGTCGATTTTGACCCCTGGGCACCCGCCATCCAATGTCAACCC
>NW_027520899.1:22500-23550 GCF_051991255.1 Vanacampus margaritifer
TTTGCGGTGCGGGGAGGGAGCGAGGTAGGGGGCCTCCTCCCTCGGCGCGGCGTGCCAGGTGCTTCGGCCTCGCCTTACGTGTTCGGTTCGTGGGAGGGTTTGAGAAACCGTGCTTCCGGAGGCACCGCCGCCGCCTGCGGGCGCCAAGCTCCCCCTGACGAGGCGTGAGCGCGGGTCTGTGGGGGACGAGAGGGCCTGCGGGGCGCCGGGCTCCGTCGTAGGACAGCCAGGTGACAGCTCCGGGGTACGGAGCGTGGGGTGCGTCTCGGCCTCGCTTCCGATCGGGCGCGCCGGGGCGTGCGGGCGCTGGCCATCGGGCCGACGTTCGCGTGTCGCCGGGGCGCTGGAAGGCGACCCGCGAGCCGGAGGAGCCGCCCGCCCGAACACCGGCGCGAGGCCGGCCGGCGGGGGCCCTCCGAAGGCGGGTCTTGCATGCGGCTCGTAACGTGGGAGAAGGTGGGTGGGCGCATTTTGGGGGGGGGTTAAATGTGCTGAGGCAGGCCGCCCATAGTGCTCTTATCTCGGCCATGGCAAGCGAGAATCCCCCTGGGAAGTGGCACTCTGAAAATATTTCGAAAAGAGCAGACTTTGAAAATTTTTGAGAACCAGGATTTGGGGGGGGCCAAATGTGCTGAGGCAGGCCGCCCATAGTGCTCTTATCTCGGCCTTGGCAAGCGAGAATCCCCCTGGGAAGTGGCACTCTGAAAATATTTCGAAAAGAGCAGACTTTGAAAATTTTTGAGAACCAGGATTTGGGGGGGGCCAAATGTGCTGAGGCAGGCCGCCCATAGTGCTCTTATCTCGGCCTTGGCAAGCGAGAATCCCCCTGGGAAGTGGCACTCTGAAAATATTTCGAAAAGAGCAGACTTTGAAAATTTTTGAGAACCAGGATTTGGGGGGGCCAAATGTACTGAGGCAGGCCGCCCATAGTGCTCTTATCTCGGCCTTGGCAAGCGAGAATCCCCCTGGGAAGTGGCACTCTGAAAATATTTCGAAAAAAGCAGACTTTGAAAATTTTTGAGAACCAGGATTTGGGGGGGCCAAATGTGC
>NW_027520900.1:0-23526 GCF_051991255.1 Vanacampus margaritifer
AATTTGAGTTTGTTTGTCCTTTTAAATATTTATCCGGGTGTGATGGTGGATGCAGTTTAACGTCATACCCAGGACTGATATTCCCTTTGGCACCCCCTTTAACTTTCCTTTCCATCCATTGCTTTCGCCATTCATTTCAATCCAATCCCCCCTACTATATACCTCCATACTACCACATACCCCAAAGTCCACACAAGCACGAACACTCCCTTCCCAAATTTAGTGCTTCAACGATGGCTGTTTGCCTTTAATCGGAGCTATACAATCATTGGACTACTCGATTTGAGTTAGTCCTCCCCCCCATAGTCGATCCGGGTCCGAGTTGCAAGAGTCCAGGTTCCAGGTAAGTACAGGTGAGTATATAGATTCCCATCCCAAAATCCAATACGGTAAGTATGCAAAATTAGCTTTTCTCCAATTAGGGTTACAGTTGTACCACCAACTTGGGTTATCTCCAATTAGGGTTAATCACAAATTCGAATGGTTGAGGTTAGTATGAGGTACAGGTAAGGCGTAGTGACCGTGCATATGGGCTGGGGCCATCTGAGTCCCCCAAGGGTTAAGGTTAGGGCCGAGAAGGCGGCACTGGCTGGTTAGGTTTTAGGGTCAGAGACCCCCGCGCCATGCCGAGAGGACAAGTCCCCTGAGCCGACGGAGAGTAAATGCACGGTCCTGCCTATGCTCCCAACCCCTCCCCCTCCCCCCAAGGTTCCCAGTGACCCCAGCACTCCCTCCCAAATTGGGCTTACATTTGACTTTAATTTAAGTTCTTTTAATGTTGCCTTAATATGCCTTAATGAGCTTTCTTTTCCCTGCTTTACTTAGCTTTCTGTCTGTGTGTTCGCCTTTGTATCATATTTAATAACCCCCCCATAGCGCTTTCCCTAAGATGGGGCCCTGTCGCGACGTTTCGGAACAGTTTGTCCTTCTTCAGGCGGGACCCCATCTGGCCGTATTCGGCTTATGTATCGTGCCTAAATTGGCTTCTTCTTATCTCCCTTTTGAGTTTGCTCTGTGTGCTCTATTCGGCTTCTGTGTGCTCTATTCGGCTTTGTCTACTATTCCTGCTTTCTTTGGTTCTCTTCTCTGTTTTGAGTTTTGGTCTGCATAATTTAGCTTCTATCTCTAATTTGAGTTTGTTTGTCCTTTTAAATATTTATCCGGGTGTGATGGTGGATGCAGTTTAACGTCATACCCAGGACTGATATTCCCTTTGGCACCCCCTTTAACTTTCCTTTCCATCCATTGCTTTCGCCATTCATTTCAATCCAATCCCCCCTACTATATACCTCCATACTACCACATACCCCAAAGTCCACACAAGCACGAACACTCCCTTCCCAAATTTAGTGCTTCAACGATGGCTGTTTGCCTTTAATCGGAGCTATACAATCATTGGACTACTCGATTTGAGTTAGTCCTCCCCCCCATAGTCGATCCGGGTCCGAGTTGCAAGAGTCCAGGTTCCAGGTAAGTACAGGTGAGTATATAGATTCCCATCCCAAAATCCAATACGGTAAGTATGCAAAATTAGCTTTTCTCCAATTAGGGTTACAGTTGTACCACCAACTTGGGTTATCTCCAATTAGGGTTAATCACAAATTCGAATGGTTGAGGTTAGTATGAGGTACAGGTAAGGCGTAGTGACCGTGCATATGGGCTGGGGCCATCTGAGTCCCCCAAGGGTTAAGGTTAGGGCCGAGAAGGCGGCACTGGCTGGTTAGGTTTTAGGGTCAGAGACCCCCGCGCCATGCCGAGAGGACAAGTCCCCTGAGCCGACGGAGAGTAAATGCACGGTCCTGCCTATGCTCCCAACCCCTCCCCCTCCCCCCAAGGTTCCCAGTGACCCCAGCACTCCCTCCCAAATTGGGCTTACATTTGACTTTAATTTAAGTTCTTTTAATGTTGCCTTAATATGCCTTAATGAGCTTTCTTTTCCCTGCTTTACTTAGCTTTCTGTCTGTGTGTTCGCCTTTGTATCATATTTAATAACCCCCCCATAGCGCTTTCCCTAAGATGGGGCCCTGTCGCGACGTTTCGGAACAGTTTGTCCTTCTTCAGGCGGGACCCCATCTGGCCGTATTCGGCTTATGTATCGTGCCTAAATTGGCTTCTTCTTATCTCCCTTTTGAGTTTGCTCTGTGTGCTCTATTCGGCTTCTGTGTGCTCTATTCGGCTTTGTCTACTATTCCTGCTTTCTTTGGTTCTCTTCTCTGTTTTGAGTTTTGGTCTGCATAATTTAGCTTCTATCTCTAATTTGAGTTTGTTTGTCCTTTTAAATATTTATCCGGGTGTGATGGTGGATGCAGTTTAACGTCATACCCAGGACTGATATTCCCTTTGGCACCCCCTTTAACTTTCCTTTCCATCCATTGCTTTCGCCATTCATTTCAATCCAATCCCCCCTACTATATACCTCCATACTACCACATACCCCAAAGTCCACACAAGCACGAACACTCCCTTCCCAAATTTAGTGCTTCAACGATGGCTGTTTGCCTTTAATCGGAGCTATACAATCATTGGACTACTCGATTTGAGTTAGTCCTCCCCCCCATAGTCGATCCGGGTCCGAGTTGCAAGAGTCCAGGTTCCAGGTAAGTACAGGTGAGTATATAGATTCCCATCCCAAAATCCAATACGGTAAGTATGCAAAATTAGCTTTTCTCCAATTAGGGTTACAGTTGTACCACCAACTTGGGTTATCTCCAATTAGGGTTAATCACAAATTCGAATGGTTGAGGTTAGTATGAGGTACAGGTAAGGCGTAGTGACCGTGCATATGGGCTGGGGCCATCTGAGTCCCCCAAGGGTTAAGGTTAGGGCCGAGAAGGCGGCACTGGCTGGTTAGGTTTTAGGGTCAGAGACCCCCGCGCCATGCCGAGAGGACAAGTCCCCTGAGCCGACGGAGAGTAAATGCACGGTCCTGCCTATGCTCCCAACCCCTCCCCCTCCCCCCAAGGTTCCCAGTGACCCCAGCACTCCCTCCCAAATTGGGCTTACATTTGACTTTAATTTAAGTTCTTTTAATGTTGCCTTAATATGCCTTAATGAGCTTTCTTTTCCCTGCTTTACTTAGCTTTCTGTCTGTGTGTTCGCCTTTGTATCATATTTAATAACCCCCCCATAGCGCTTTCCCTAAGATGGGGCCCTGTCGCGACGTTTCGGAACAGTTTGTCCTTCTTCAGGCGGGACCCCATCTGGCCGTATTCGGCTTATGTATCGTGCCTAAATTGGCTTCTTCTTATCTCCCTTTTGAGTTTGCTCTGTGTGCTCTATTCGGCTTCTGTGTGCTCTATTCGGCTTTGTCTACTATTCCTGCTTTCTTTGGTTCTCTTCTCTGTTTTGAGTTTTGGTCTGCATAATTTAGCTTCTATCTCTAATTTGAGTTTGTTTGTCCTTTTAAATATTTATCCGGGTGTGATGGTGGATGCAGTTTAACGTCATACCCAGGACTGATATTCCCTTTGGCACCCCCTTTAACTTTCCTTTCCATCCATTGCTTTCGCCATTCATTTCAATCCAATCCCCCCTACTATATACCTCCATACTACCACATACCCCAAAGTCCACACAAGCACGAACACTCCCTTCCCAAATTTAGTGCTTCAACGATGGCTGTTTGCCTTTAATCGGAGCTATACAATCATTGGACTACTCGATTTGAGTTAGTCCTCCCCCCCATAGTCGATCCGGGTCCGAGTTGCAAGAGTCCAGGTTCCAGGTAAGTACAGGTGAGTATATAGATTCCCATCCCAAAATCCAATACGGTAAGTATGCAAAATTAGCTTTTCTCCAATTAGGGTTACAGTTGTACCACCAACTTGGGTTATCTCCAATTAGGGTTAATCACAAATTCGAATGGTTGAGGTTAGTATGAGGTACAGGTAAGGCGTAGTGACCGTGCATATGGGCTGGGGCCATCTGAGTCCCCCAAGGGTTAAGGTTAGGGCCGAGAAGGCGGCACTGGCTGGTTAGGTTTTAGGGTCAGAGACCCCCGCGCCATGCCGAGAGGACAAGTCCCCTGAGCCGACGGAGAGTAAATGCACGGTCCTGCCTATGCTCCCAACCCCTCCCCCTCCCCCCAAGGTTCCCAGTGACCCCAGCACTCCCTCCCAAATTGGGCTTACATTTGACTTTAATTTAAGTTCTTTTAATGTTGCCTTAATATGCCTTAATGAGCTTTCTTTTCCCTGCTTTACTTAGCTTTCTGTCTGTGTGTTCGCCTTTGTATCATATTTAATAACCCCCCCATAGCGCTTTCCCTAAGATGGGGCCCTGTCGCGACGTTTCGGAACAGTTTGTCCTTCTTCAGGCGGGACCCCATCTGGCCGTATTCGGCTTATGTATCGTGCCTAAATTGGCTTCTTCTTATCTCCCTTTTGAGTTTGCTCTGTGTGCTCTATTCGGCTTCTGTGTGCTCTATTCGGCTTTGTCTACTATTCCTGCTTTCTTTGGTTCTCTTCTCTGTTTTGAGTTTTGGTCTGCATAATTTAGCTTCTATCTCTAATTTGAGTTTGTTTGTCCTTTTAAATATTTATCCGGGTGTGATGGTGGATGCAGTTTAACGTCATACCCAGGACTGATATTCCCTTTGGCACCCCCTTTAACTTTCCTTTCCATCCATTGCTTTCGCCATTCATTTCAATCCAATCCCCCCTACTATATACCTCCATACTACCACATACCCCAAAGTCCACACAAGCACGAACACTCCCTTCCCAAATTTAGTGCTTCAACGATGGCTGTTTGCCTTTAATCGGAGCTATACAATCATTGGACTACTCGATTTGAGTTAGTCCTCCCCCCCATAGTCGATCCGGGTCCGAGTTGCAAGAGTCCAGGTTCCAGGTAAGTACAGGTGAGTATATAGATTCCCATCCCAAAATCCAATACGGTAAGTATGCAAAATTAGCTTTTCTCCAATTAGGGTTACAGTTGTACCACCAACTTGGGTTATCTCCAATTAGGGTTAATCACAAATTCGAATGGTTGAGGTTAGTATGAGGTACAGGTAAGGCGTAGTGACCGTGCATATGGGCTGGGGCCATCTGAGTCCCCCAAGGGTTAAGGTTAGGGCCGAGAAGGCGGCACTGGCTGGTTAGGTTTTAGGGTCAGAGACCCCCGCGCCATGCCGAGAGGACAAGTCCCCTGAGCCGACGGAGAGTAAATGCACGGTCCTGCCTATGCTCCCAACCCCTCCCCCTCCCCCCAAGGTTCCCAGTGACCCCAGCACTCCCTCCCAAATTGGGCTTACATTTGACTTTAATTTAAGTTCTTTTAATGTTGCCTTAATATGCCTTAATGAGCTTTCTTTTCCCTGCTTTACTTAGCTTTCTGTCTGTGTGTTCGCCTTTGTATCATATTTAATAACCCCCCCATAGCGCTTTCCCTAAGATGGGGCCCTGTCGCGACGTTTCGGAACAGTTTGTCCTTCTTCAGGCGGGACCCCATCTGGCCGTATTCGGCTTATGTATCGTGCCTAAATTGGCTTCTTCTTATCTCCCTTTTGAGTTTGCTCTGTGTGCTCTATTCGGCTTCTGTGTGCTCTATTCGGCTTTGTCTACTATTCCTGCTTTCTTTGGTTCTCTTCTCTGTTTTGAGTTTTGGTCTGCATAATTTAGCTTCTATCTCTAATTTGAGTTTGTTTGTCCTTTTAAATATTTATCCGGGTGTGATGGTGGATGCAGTTTAACGTCATACCCAGGACTGATATTCCCTTTGGCACCCCCTTTAACTTTCCTTTCCATCCATTGCTTTCGCCATTCATTTCAATCCAATCCCCCCTACTATATACCTCCATACTACCACATACCCCAAAGTCCACACAAGCACGAACACTCCCTTCCCAAATTTAGTGCTTCAACGATGGCTGTTTGCCTTTAATCGGAGCTATACAATCATTGGACTACTCGATTTGAGTTAGTCCTCCCCCCCATAGTCGATCCGGGTCCGAGTTGCAAGAGTCCAGGTTCCAGGTAAGTACAGGTGAGTATATAGATTCCCATCCCAAAATCCAATACGGTAAGTATGCAAAATTAGCTTTTCTCCAATTAGGGTTACAGTTGTACCACCAACTTGGGTTATCTCCAATTAGGGTTAATCACAAATTCGAATGGTTGAGGTTAGTATGAGGTACAGGTAAGGCGTAGTGACCGTGCATATGGGCTGGGGCCATCTGAGTCCCCCAAGGGTTAAGGTTAGGGCCGAGAAGGCGGCACTGGCTGGTTAGGTTTTAGGGTCAGAGACCCCCGCGCCATGCCGAGAGGACAAGTCCCCTGAGCCGACGGAGAGTAAATGCACGGTCCTGCCTATGCTCCCAACCCCTCCCCCTCCCCCCAAGGTTCCCAGTGACCCCAGCACTCCCTCCCAAATTGGGCTTACATTTGACTTTAATTTAAGTTCTTTTAATGTTGCCTTAATATGCCTTAATGAGCTTTCTTTTCCCTGCTTTACTTAGCTTTCTGTCTGTGTGTTCGCCTTTGTATCATATTTAATAACCCCCCCATAGCGCTTTCCCTAAGATGGGGCCCTGTCGCGACGTTTCGGAACAGTTTGTCCTTCTTCAGGCGGGACCCCATCTGGCCGTATTCGGCTTATGTATCGTGCCTAAATTGGCTTCTTCTTATCTCCCTTTTGAGTTTGCTCTGTGTGCTCTATTCGGCTTCTGTGTGCTCTATTCGGCTTTGTCTACTATTCCTGCTTTCTTTGGTTCTCTTCTCTGTTTTGAGTTTTGGTCTGCATAATTTAGCTTCTATCTCTAATTTGAGTTTGTTTGTCCTTTTAAATATTTATCCGGGTGTGATGGTGGATGCAGTTTAACGTCATACCCAGGACTGATATTCCCTTTGGCACCCCCTTTAACTTTCCTTTCCATCCATTGCTTTCGCCATTCATTTCAATCCAATCCCCCCTACTATATACCTCCATACTACCACATACCCCAAAGTCCACACAAGCACGAACACTCCCTTCCCAAATTTAGTGCTTCAACGATGGCTGTTTGCCTTTAATCGGAGCTATACAATCATTGGACTACTCGATTTGAGTTAGTCCTCCCCCCCATAGTCGATCCGGGTCCGAGTTGCAAGAGTCCAGGTTCCAGGTAAGTACAGGTGAGTATATAGATTCCCATCCCAAAATCCAATACGGTAAGTATGCAAAATTAGCTTTTCTCCAATTAGGGTTACAGTTGTACCACCAACTTGGGTTATCTCCAATTAGGGTTAATCACAAATTCGAATGGTTGAGGTTAGTATGAGGTACAGGTAAGGCGTAGTGACCGTGCATATGGGCTGGGGCCATCTGAGTCCCCCAAGGGTTAAGGTTAGGGCCGAGAAGGCGGCACTGGCTGGTTAGGTTTTAGGGTCAGAGACCCCCGCGCCATGCCGAGAGGACAAGTCCCCTGAGCCGACGGAGAGTAAATGCACGGTCCTGCCTATGCTCCCAACCCCTCCCCCTCCCCCCAAGGTTCCCAGTGACCCCAGCACTCCCTCCCAAATTGGGCTTACATTTGACTTTAATTTAAGTTCTTTTAATGTTGCCTTAATATGCCTTAATGAGCTTTCTTTTCCCTGCTTTACTTAGCTTTCTGTCTGTGTGTTCGCCTTTGTATCATATTTAATAACCCCCCCATAGCGCTTTCCCTAAGATGGGGCCCTGTCGCGACGTTTCGGAACAGTTTGTCCTTCTTCAGGCGGGACCCCATCTGGCCGTATTCGGCTTATGTATCGTGCCTAAATTGGCTTCTTCTTATCTCCCTTTTGAGTTTGCTCTGTGTGCTCTATTCGGCTTCTGTGTGCTCTATTCGGCTTTGTCTACTATTCCTGCTTTCTTTGGTTCTCTTCTCTGTTTTGAGTTTTGGTCTGCATAATTTAGCTTCTATCTCTAATTTGAGTTTGTTTGTCCTTTTAAATATTTATCCGGGTGTGATGGTGGATGCAGTTTAACGTCATACCCAGGACTGATATTCCCTTTGGCACCCCCTTTAACTTTCCTTTCCATCCATTGCTTTCGCCATTCATTTCAATCCAATCCCCCCTACTATATACCTCCATACTACCACATACCCCAAAGTCCACACAAGCACGAACACTCCCTTCCCAAATTTAGTGCTTCAACGATGGCTGTTTGCCTTTAATCGGAGCTATACAATCATTGGACTACTCGATTTGAGTTAGTCCTCCCCCCCATAGTCGATCCGGGTCCGAGTTGCAAGAGTCCAGGTTCCAGGTAAGTACAGGTGAGTATATAGATTCCCATCCCAAAATCCAATACGGTAAGTATGCAAAATTAGCTTTTCTCCAATTAGGGTTACAGTTGTACCACCAACTTGGGTTATCTCCAATTAGGGTTAATCACAAATTCGAATGGTTGAGGTTAGTATGAGGTACAGGTAAGGCGTAGTGACCGTGCATATGGGCTGGGGCCATCTGAGTCCCCCAAGGGTTAAGGTTAGGGCCGAGAAGGCGGCACTGGCTGGTTAGGTTTTAGGGTCAGAGACCCCCGCGCCATGCCGAGAGGACAAGTCCCCTGAGCCGACGGAGAGTAAATGCACGGTCCTGCCTATGCTCCCAACCCCTCCCCCTCCCCCCAAGGTTCCCAGTGACCCCAGCACTCCCTCCCAAATTGGGCTTACATTTGACTTTAATTTAAGTTCTTTTAATGTTGCCTTAATATGCCTTAATGAGCTTTCTTTTCCCTGCTTTACTTAGCTTTCTGTCTGTGTGTTCGCCTTTGTATCATATTTAATAACCCCCCCATAGCGCTTTCCCTAAGATGGGGCCCTGTCGCGACGTTTCGGAACAGTTTGTCCTTCTTCAGGCGGGACCCCATCTGGCCGTATTCGGCTTATGTATCGTGCCTAAATTGGCTTCTTCTTATCTCCCTTTTGAGTTTGCTCTGTGTGCTCTATTCGGCTTCTGTGTGCTCTATTCGGCTTTGTCTACTATTCCTGCTTTCTTTGGTTCTCTTCTCTGTTTTGAGTTTTGGTCTGCATAATTTAGCTTCTATCTCTAATTTGAGTTTGTTTGTCCTTTTAAATATTTATCCGGGTGTGATGGTGGATGCAGTTTAACGTCATACCCAGGACTGATATTCCCTTTGGCACCCCCTTTAACTTTCCTTTCCATCCATTGCTTTCGCCATTCATTTCAATCCAATCCCCCCTACTATATACCTCCATACTACCACATACCCCAAAGTCCACACAAGCACGAACACTCCCTTCCCAAATTTAGTGCTTCAACGATGGCTGTTTGCCTTTAATCGGAGCTATACAATCATTGGACTACTCGATTTGAGTTAGTCCTCCCCCCCATAGTCGATCCGGGTCCGAGTTGCAAGAGTCCAGGTTCCAGGTAAGTACAGGTGAGTATATAGATTCCCATCCCAAAATCCAATACGGTAAGTATGCAAAATTAGCTTTTCTCCAATTAGGGTTACAGTTGTACCACCAACTTGGGTTATCTCCAATTAGGGTTAATCACAAATTCGAATGGTTGAGGTTAGTATGAGGTACAGGTAAGGCGTAGTGACCGTGCATATGGGCTGGGGCCATCTGAGTCCCCCAAGGGTTAAGGTTAGGGCCGAGAAGGCGGCACTGGCTGGTTAGGTTTTAGGGTCAGAGACCCCCGCGCCATGCCGAGAGGACAAGTCCCCTGAGCCGACGGAGAGTAAATGCACGGTCCTGCCTATGCTCCCAACCCCTCCCCCTCCCCCCAAGGTTCCCAGTGACCCCAGCACTCCCTCCCAAATTGGGCTTACATTTGACTTTAATTTAAGTTCTTTTAATGTTGCCTTAATATGCCTTAATGAGCTTTCTTTTCCCTGCTTTACTTAGCTTTCTGTCTGTGTGTTCGCCTTTGTATCATATTTAATAACCCCCCCATAGCGCTTTCCCTAAGATGGGGCCCTGTCGCGACGTTTCGGAACAGTTTGTCCTTCTTCAGGCGGGACCCCATCTGGCCGTATTCGGCTTATGTATCGTGCCTAAATTGGCTTCTTCTTATCTCCCTTTTGAGTTTGCTCTGTGTGCTCTATTCGGCTTCTGTGTGCTCTATTCGGCTTTGTCTACTATTCCTGCTTTCTTTGGTTCTCTTCTCTGTTTTGAGTTTTGGTCTGCATAATTTAGCTTCTATCTCTAATTTGAGTTTGTTTGTCCTTTTAAATATTTATCCGGGTGTGATGGTGGATGCAGTTTAACGTCATACCCAGGACTGATATTCCCTTTGGCACCCCCTTTAACTTTCCTTTCCATCCATTGCTTTCGCCATTCATTTCAATCCAATCCCCCCTACTATATACCTCCATACTACCACATACCCCAAAGTCCACACAAGCACGAACACTCCCTTCCCAAATTTAGTGCTTCAACGATGGCTGTTTGCCTTTAATCGGAGCTATACAATCATTGGACTACTCGATTTGAGTTAGTCCTCCCCCCCATAGTCGATCCGGGTCCGAGTTGCAAGAGTCCAGGTTCCAGGTAAGTACAGGTGAGTATATAGATTCCCATCCCAAAATCCAATACGGTAAGTATGCAAAATTAGCTTTTCTCCAATTAGGGTTACAGTTGTACCACCAACTTGGGTTATCTCCAATTAGGGTTAATCACAAATTCGAATGGTTGAGGTTAGTATGAGGTACAGGTAAGGCGTAGTGACCGTGCATATGGGCTGGGGCCATCTGAGTCCCCCAAGGGTTAAGGTTAGGGCCGAGAAGGCGGCACTGGCTGGTTAGGTTTTAGGGTCAGAGACCCCCGCGCCATGCCGAGAGGACAAGTCCCCTGAGCCGACGGAGAGTAAATGCACGGTCCTGCCTATGCTCCCAACCCCTCCCCCTCCCCCCAAGGTTCCCAGTGACCCCAGCACTCCCTCCCAAATTGGGCTTACATTTGACTTTAATTTAAGTTCTTTTAATGTTGCCTTAATATGCCTTAATGAGCTTTCTTTTCCCTGCTTTACTTAGCTTTCTGTCTGTGTGTTCGCCTTTGTATCATATTTAATAACCCCCCCATAGCGCTTTCCCTAAGATGGGGCCCTGTCGCGACGTTTCGGAACAGTTTGTCCTTCTTCAGGCGGGACCCCATCTGGCCGTATTCGGCTTATGTATCGTGCCTAAATTGGCTTCTTCTTATCTCCCTTTTGAGTTTGCTCTGTGTGCTCTATTCGGCTTCTGTGTGCTCTATTCGGCTTTGTCTACTATTCCTGCTTTCTTTGGTTCTCTTCTCTGTTTTGAGTTTTGGTCTGCATAATTTAGCTTCTATCTCTAATTTGAGTTTGTTTGTCCTTTTAAATATTTATCCGGGTGTGATGGTGGATGCAGTTTAACGTCATACCCAGGACTGATATTCCCTTTGGCACCCCCTTTAACTTTCCTTTCCATCCATTGCTTTCGCCATTCATTTCAATCCAATCCCCCCTACTATATACCTCCATACTACCACATACCCCAAAGTCCACACAAGCACGAACACTCCCTTCCCAAATTTAGTGCTTCAACGATGGCTGTTTGCCTTTAATCGGAGCTATACAATCATTGGACTACTCGATTTGAGTTAGTCCTCCCCCCCATAGTCGATCCGGGTCCGAGTTGCAAGAGTCCAGGTTCCAGGTAAGTACAGGTGAGTATATAGATTCCCATCCCAAAATCCAATACGGTAAGTATGCAAAATTAGCTTTTCTCCAATTAGGGTTACAGTTGTACCACCAACTTGGGTTATCTCCAATTAGGGTTAATCACAAATTCGAATGGTTGAGGTTAGTATGAGGTACAGGTAAGGCGTAGTGACCGTGCATATGGGCTGGGGCCATCTGAGTCCCCCAAGGGTTAAGGTTAGGGCCGAGAAGGCGGCACTGGCTGGTTAGGTTTTAGGGTCAGAGACCCCCGCGCCATGCCGAGAGGACAAGTCCCCTGAGCCGACGGAGAGTAAATGCACGGTCCTGCCTATGCTCCCAACCCCTCCCCCTCCCCCCAAGGTTCCCAGTGACCCCAGCACTCCCTCCCAAATTGGGCTTACATTTGACTTTAATTTAAGTTCTTTTAATGTTGCCTTAATATGCCTTAATGAGCTTTCTTTTCCCTGCTTTACTTAGCTTTCTGTCTGTGTGTTCGCCTTTGTATCATATTTAATAACCCCCCCATAGCGCTTTCCCTAAGATGGGGCCCTGTCGCGACGTTTCGGAACAGTTTGTCCTTCTTCAGGCGGGACCCCATCTGGCCGTATTCGGCTTATGTATCGTGCCTAAATTGGCTTCTTCTTATCTCCCTTTTGAGTTTGCTCTGTGTGCTCTATTCGGCTTCTGTGTGCTCTATTCGGCTTTGTCTACTATTCCTGCTTTCTTTGGTTCTCTTCTCTGTTTTGAGTTTTGGTCTGCATAATTTAGCTTCTATCTCTAATTTGAGTTTGTTTGTCCTTTTAAATATTTATCCGGGTGTGATGGTGGATGCAGTTTAACGTCATACCCAGGACTGATATTCCCTTTGGCACCCCCTTTAACTTTCCTTTCCATCCATTGCTTTCGCCATTCATTTCAATCCAATCCCCCCTACTATATACCTCCATACTACCACATACCCCAAAGTCCACACAAGCACGAACACTCCCTTCCCAAATTTAGTGCTTCAACGATGGCTGTTTGCCTTTAATCGGAGCTATACAATCATTGGACTACTCGATTTGAGTTAGTCCTCCCCCCCATAGTCGATCCGGGTCCGAGTTGCAAGAGTCCAGGTTCCAGGTAAGTACAGGTGAGTATATAGATTCCCATCCCAAAATCCAATACGGTAAGTATGCAAAATTAGCTTTTCTCCAATTAGGGTTACAGTTGTACCACCAACTTGGGTTATCTCCAATTAGGGTTAATCACAAATTCGAATGGTTGAGGTTAGTATGAGGTACAGGTAAGGCGTAGTGACCGTGCATATGGGCTGGGGCCATCTGAGTCCCCCAAGGGTTAAGGTTAGGGCCGAGAAGGCGGCACTGGCTGGTTAGGTTTTAGGGTCAGAGACCCCCGCGCCATGCCGAGAGGACAAGTCCCCTGAGCCGACGGAGAGTAAATGCACGGTCCTGCCTATGCTCCCAACCCCTCCCCCTCCCCCCAAGGTTCCCAGTGACCCCAGCACTCCCTCCCAAATTGGGCTTACATTTGACTTTAATTTAAGTTCTTTTAATGTTGCCTTAATATGCCTTAATGAGCTTTCTTTTCCCTGCTTTACTTAGCTTTCTGTCTGTGTGTTCGCCTTTGTATCATATTTAATAACCCCCCCATAGCGCTTTCCCTAAGATGGGGCCCTGTCGCGACGTTTCGGAACAGTTTGTCCTTCTTCAGGCGGGACCCCATCTGGCCGTATTCGGCTTATGTATCGTGCCTAAATTGGCTTCTTCTTATCTCCCTTTTGAGTTTGCTCTGTGTGCTCTATTCGGCTTCTGTGTGCTCTATTCGGCTTTGTCTACTATTCCTGCTTTCTTTGGTTCTCTTCTCTGTTTTGAGTTTTGGTCTGCATAATTTAGCTTCTATCTCTAATTTGAGTTTGTTTGTCCTTTTAAATATTTATCCGGGTGTGATGGTGGATGCAGTTTAACGTCATACCCAGGACTGATATTCCCTTTGGCACCCCCTTTAACTTTCCTTTCCATCCATTGCTTTCGCCATTCATTTCAATCCAATCCCCCCTACTATATACCTCCATACTACCACATACCCCAAAGTCCACACAAGCACGAACACTCCCTTCCCAAATTTAGTGCTTCAACGATGGCTGTTTGCCTTTAATCGGAGCTATACAATCATTGGACTACTCGATTTGAGTTAGTCCTCCCCCCCATAGTCGATCCGGGTCCGAGTTGCAAGAGTCCAGGTTCCAGGTAAGTACAGGTGAGTATATAGATTCCCATCCCAAAATCCAATACGGTAAGTATGCAAAATTAGCTTTTCTCCAATTAGGGTTACAGTTGTACCACCAACTTGGGTTATCTCCAATTAGGGTTAATCACAAATTCGAATGGTTGAGGTTAGTATGAGGTACAGGTAAGGCGTAGTGACCGTGCATATGGGCTGGGGCCATCTGAGTCCCCCAAGGGTTAAGGTTAGGGCCGAGAAGGCGGCACTGGCTGGTTAGGTTTTAGGGTCAGAGACCCCCGCGCCATGCCGAGAGGACAAGTCCCCTGAGCCGACGGAGAGTAAATGCACGGTCCTGCCTATGCTCCCAACCCCTCCCCCTCCCCCCAAGGTTCCCAGTGACCCCAGCACTCCCTCCCAAATTGGGCTTACATTTGACTTTAATTTAAGTTCTTTTAATGTTGCCTTAATATGCCTTAATGAGCTTTCTTTTCCCTGCTTTACTTAGCTTTCTGTCTGTGTGTTCGCCTTTGTATCATATTTAATAACCCCCCCATAGCGCTTTCCCTAAGATGGGGCCCTGTCGCGACGTTTCGGAACAGTTTGTCCTTCTTCAGGCGGGACCCCATCTGGCCGTATTCGGCTTATGTATCGTGCCTAAATTGGCTTCTTCTTATCTCCCTTTTGAGTTTGCTCTGTGTGCTCTATTCGGCTTCTGTGTGCTCTATTCGGCTTTGTCTACTATTCCTGCTTTCTTTGGTTCTCTTCTCTGTTTTGAGTTTTGGTCTGCATAATTTAGCTTCTATCTCTAATTTGAGTTTGTTTGTCCTTTTAAATATTTATCCGGGTGTGATGGTGGATGCAGTTTAACGTCATACCCAGGACTGATATTCCCTTTGGCACCCCCTTTAACTTTCCTTTCCATCCATTGCTTTCGCCATTCATTTCAATCCAATCCCCCCTACTATATACCTCCATACTACCACATACCCCAAAGTCCACACAAGCACGAACACTCCCTTCCCAAATTTAGTGCTTCAACGATGGCTGTTTGCCTTTAATCGGAGCTATACAATCATTGGACTACTCGATTTGAGTTAGTCCTCCCCCCCATAGTCGATCCGGGTCCGAGTTGCAAGAGTCCAGGTTCCAGGTAAGTACAGGTGAGTATATAGATTCCCATCCCAAAATCCAATACGGTAAGTATGCAAAATTAGCTTTTCTCCAATTAGGGTTACAGTTGTACCACCAACTTGGGTTATCTCCAATTAGGGTTAATCACAAATTCGAATGGTTGAGGTTAGTATGAGGTACAGGTAAGGCGTAGTGACCGTGCATATGGGCTGGGGCCATCTGAGTCCCCCAAGGGTTAAGGTTAGGGCCGAGAAGGCGGCACTGGCTGGTTAGGTTTTAGGGTCAGAGACCCCCGCGCCATGCCGAGAGGACAAGTCCCCTGAGCCGACGGAGAGTAAATGCACGGTCCTGCCTATGCTCCCAACCCCTCCCCCTCCCCCCAAGGTTCCCAGTGACCCCAGCACTCCCTCCCAAATTGGGCTTACATTTGACTTTAATTTAAGTTCTTTTAATGTTGCCTTAATATGCCTTAATGAGCTTTCTTTTCCCTGCTTTACTTAGCTTTCTGTCTGTGTGTTCGCCTTTGTATCATATTTAATAACCCCCCCATAGCGCTTTCCCTAAGATGGGGCCCTGTCGCGACGTTTCGGAACAGTTTGTCCTTCTTCAGGCGGGACCCCATCTGGCCGTATTCGGCTTATGTATCGTGCCTAAATTGGCTTCTTCTTATCTCCCTTTTGAGTTTGCTCTGTGTGCTCTATTCGGCTTCTGTGTGCTCTATTCGGCTTTGTCTACTATTCCTGCTTTCTTTGGTTCTCTTCTCTGTTTTGAGTTTTGGTCTGCATAATTTAGCTTCTATCTCTAATTTGAGTTTGTTTGTCCTTTTAAATATTTATCCGGGTGTGATGGTGGATGCAGTTTAACGTCATACCCAGGACTGATATTCCCTTTGGCACCCCCTTTAACTTTCCTTTCCATCCATTGCTTTCGCCATTCATTTCAATCCAATCCCCCCTACTATATACCTCCATACTACCACATACCCCAAAGTCCACACAAGCACGAACACTCCCTTCCCAAATTTAGTGCTTCAACGATGGCTGTTTGCCTTTAATCGGAGCTATACAATCATTGGACTACTCGATTTGAGTTAGTCCTCCCCCCCATAGTCGATCCGGGTCCGAGTTGCAAGAGTCCAGGTTCCAGGTAAGTACAGGTGAGTATATAGATTCCCATCCCAAAATCCAATACGGTAAGTATGCAAAATTAGCTTTTCTCCAATTAGGGTTACAGTTGTACCACCAACTTGGGTTATCTCCAATTAGGGTTAATCACAAATTCGAATGGTTGAGGTTAGTATGAGGTACAGGTAAGGCGTAGTGACCGTGCATATGGGCTGGGGCCATCTGAGTCCCCCAAGGGTTAAGGTTAGGGCCGAGAAGGCGGCACTGGCTGGTTAGGTTTTAGGGTCAGAGACCCCCGCGCCATGCCGAGAGGACAAGTCCCCTGAGCCGACGGAGAGTAAATGCACGGTCCTGCCTATGCTCCCAACCCCTCCCCCTCCCCCCAAGGTTCCCAGTGACCCCAGCACTCCCTCCCAAATTGGGCTTACATTTGACTTTAATTTAAGTTCTTTTAATGTTGCCTTAATATGCCTTAATGAGCTTTCTTTTCCCTGCTTTACTTAGCTTTCTGTCTGTGTGTTCGCCTTTGTATCATATTTAATAACCCCCCCATAGCGCTTTCCCTAAGATGGGGCCCTGTCGCGACGTTTCGGAACAGTTTGTCCTTCTTCAGGCGGGACCCCATCTGGCCGTATTCGGCTTATGTATCGTGCCTAAATTGGCTTCTTCTTATCTCCCTTTTGAGTTTGCTCTGTGTGCTCTATTCGGCTTCTGTGTGCTCTATTCGGCTTTGTCTACTATTCCTGCTTTCTTTGGTTCTCTTCTCTGTTTTGAGTTTTGGTCTGCATAATTTAGCTTCTATCTCTAATTTGAGTTTGTTTGTCCTTTTAAATATTTATCCGGGTGTGATGGTGGATGCAGTTTAACGTCATACCCAGGACTGATATTCCCTTTGGCACCCCCTTTAACTTTCCTTTCCATCCATTGCTTTCGCCATTCATTTCAATCCAATCCCCCCTACTATATACCTCCATACTACCACATACCCCAAAGTCCACACAAGCACGAACACTCCCTTCCCAAATTTAGTGCTTCAACGATGGCTGTTTGCCTTTAATCGGAGCTATACAATCATTGGACTACTCGATTTGAGTTAGTCCTCCCCCCCATAGTCGATCCGGGTCCGAGTTGCAAGAGTCCAGGTTCCAGGTAAGTACAGGTGAGTATATAGATTCCCATCCCAAAATCCAATACGGTAAGTATGCAAAATTAGCTTTTCTCCAATTAGGGTTACAGTTGTACCACCAACTTGGGTTATCTCCAATTAGGGTTAATCACAAATTCGAATGGTTGAGGTTAGTATGAGGTACAGGTAAGGCGTAGTGACCGTGCATATGGGCTGGGGCCATCTGAGTCCCCCAAGGGTTAAGGTTAGGGCCGAGAAGGCGGCACTGGCTGGTTAGGTTTTAGGGTCAGAGACCCCCGCGCCATGCCGAGAGGACAAGTCCCCTGAGCCGACGGAGAGTAAATGCACGGTCCTGCCTATGCTCCCAACCCCTCCCCCTCCCCCCAAGGTTCCCAGTGACCCCAGCACTCCCTCCCAAATTGGGCTTACATTTGACTTTAATTTAAGTTCTTTTAATGTTGCCTTAATATGCCTTAATGAGCTTTCTTTTCCCTGCTTTACTTAGCTTTCTGTCTGTGTGTTCGCCTTTGTATCATATTTAATAACCCCCCCATAGCGCTTTCCCTAAGATGGGGCCCTGTCGCGACGTTTCGGAACAGTTTGTCCTTCTTCAGGCGGGACCCCATCTGGCCGTATTCGGCTTATGTATCGTGCCTAAATTGGCTTCTTCTTATCTCCCTTTTGAGTTTGCTCTGTGTGCTCTATTCGGCTTCTGTGTGCTCTATTCGGCTTTGTCTACTATTCCTGCTTTCTTTGGTTCTCTTCTCTGTTTTGAGTTTTGGTCTGCATAATTTAGCTTCTATCTCTAATTTGAGTTTGTTTGTCCTTTTAAATATTTATCCGGGTGTGATGGTGGATGCAGTTTAACGTCATACCCAGGACTGATATTCCCTTTGGCACCCCCTTTAACTTTCCTTTCCATCCATTGCTTTCGCCATTCATTTCAATCCAATCCCCCCTACTATATACCTCCATACTACCACATACCCCAAAGTCCACACAAGCACGAACACTCCCTTCCCAAATTTAGTGCTTCAACGATGGCTGTTTGCCTTTAATCGGAGCTATACAATCATTGGACTACTCGATTTGAGTTAGTCCTCCCCCCCATAGTCGATCCGGGTCCGAGTTGCAAGAGTCCAGGTTCCAGGTAAGTACAGGTGAGTATATAGATTCCCATCCCAAAATCCAATACGGTAAGTATGCAAAATTAGCTTTTCTCCAATTAGGGTTACAGTTGTACCACCAACTTGGGTTATCTCCAATTAGGGTTAATCACAAATTCGAATGGTTGAGGTTAGTATGAGGTACAGGTAAGGCGTAGTGACCGTGCATATGGGCTGGGGCCATCTGAGTCCCCCAAGGGTTAAGGTTAGGGCCGAGAAGGCGGCACTGGCTGGTTAGGTTTTAGGGTCAGAGACCCCCGCGCCATGCCGAGAGGACAAGTCCCCTGAGCCGACGGAGAGTAAATGCACGGTCCTGCCTATGCTCCCAACCCCTCCCCCTCCCCCCAAGGTTCCCAGTGACCCCAGCACTCCCTCCCAAATTGGGCTTACATTTGACTTTAATTTAAGTTCTTTTAATGTTGCCTTAATATGCCTTAATGAGCTTTCTTTTCCCTGCTTTACTTAGCTTTCTGTCTGTGTGTTCGCCTTTGTATCATATTTAATAACCCCCCCATAGCGCTTTCCCTAAGATGGGGCCCTGTCGCGACGTTTCGGAACAGTTTGTCCTTCTTCAGGCGGGACCCCATCTGGCCGTATTCGGCTTATGTATCGTGCCTAAATTGGCTTCTTCTTATCTCCCTTTTGAGTTTGCTCTGTGTGCTCTATTCGGCTTCTGTGTGCTCTATTCGGCTTTGTCTACTATTCCTGCTTTCTTTGGTTCTCTTCTCTGTTTTGAGTTTTGGTCTGCATAATTTAGCTTCTATCTCTAATTTGAGTTTGTTTGTCCTTTTAAATATTTATCCGGGTGTGATGGTGGATGCAGTTTAACGTCATACCCAGGACTGATATTCCCTTTGGCACCCCCTTTAACTTTCCTTTCCATCCATTGCTTTCGCCATTCATTTCAATCCAATCCCCCCTACTATATACCTCCATACTACCACATACCCCAAAGTCCACACAAGCACGAACACTCCCTTCCCAAATTTAGTGCTTCAACGATGGCTGTTTGCCTTTAATCGGAGCTATACAATCATTGGACTACTCGATTTGAGTTAGTCCTCCCCCCCATAGTCGATCCGGGTCCGAGTTGCAAGAGTCCAGGTTCCAGGTAAGTACAGGTGAGTATATAGATTCCCATCCCAAAATCCAATACGGTAAGTATGCAAAATTAGCTTTTCTCCAATTAGGGTTACAGTTGTACCACCAACTTGGGTTATCTCCAATTAGGGTTAATCACAAATTCGAATGGTTGAGGTTAGTATGAGGTACAGGTAAGGCGTAGTGACCGTGCATATGGGCTGGGGCCATCTGAGTCCCCCAAGGGTTAAGGTTAGGGCCGAGAAGGCGGCACTGGCTGGTTAGGTTTTAGGGTCAGAGACCCCCGCGCCATGCCGAGAGGACAAGTCCCCTGAGCCGACGGAGAGTAAATGCACGGTCCTGCCTATGCTCCCAACCCCTCCCCCTCCCCCCAAGGTTCCCAGTGACCCCAGCACTCCCTCCCAAATTGGGCTTACATTTGACTTTAATTTAAGTTCTTTTAATGTTGCCTTAATATGCCTTAATGAGCTTTCTTTTCCCTGCTTTACTTAGCTTTCTGTCTGTGTGTTCGCCTTTGTATCATATTTAATAACCCCCCCATAGCGCTTTCCCTAAGATGGGGCCCTGTCGCGACGTTTCGGAACAGTTTGTCCTTCTTCAGGCGGGACCCCATCTGGCCGTATTCGGCTTATGTATCGTGCCTAAATTGGCTTCTTCTTATCTCCCTTTTGAGTTTGCTCTGTGTGCTCTATTCGGCTTCTGTGTGCTCTATTCGGCTTTGTCTACTATTCCTGCTTTCTTTGGTTCTCTTCTCTGTTTTGAGTTTTGGTCTGCATAATTTAGCTTCTATCTCTAATTTGAGTTTGTTTGTCCTTTTAAATATTTATCCGGGTGTGATGGTGGATGCAGTTTAACGTCATACCCAGGACTGATATTCCCTTTGGCACCCCCTTTAACTTTCCTTTCCATCCATTGCTTTCGCCATTCATTTCAATCCAATCCCCCCTACTATATACCTCCATACTACCACATACCCCAAAGTCCACACAAGCACGAACACTCCCTTCCCAAATTTAGTGCTTCAACGATGGCTGTTTGCCTTTAATCGGAGCTATACAATCATTGGACTACTCGATTTGAGTTAGTCCTCCCCCCCATAGTCGATCCGGGTCCGAGTTGCAAGAGTCCAGGTTCCAGGTAAGTACAGGTGAGTATATAGATTCCCATCCCAAAATCCAATACGGTAAGTATGCAAAATTAGCTTTTCTCCAATTAGGGTTACAGTTGTACCACCAACTTGGGTTATCTCCAATTAGGGTTAATCACAAATTCGAATGGTTGAGGTTAGTATGAGGTACAGGTAAGGCGTAGTGACCGTGCATATGGGCTGGGGCCATCTGAGTCCCCCAAGGGTTAAGGTTAGGGCCGAGAAGGCGGCACTGGCTGGTTAGGTTTTAGGGTCAGAGACCCCCGCGCCATGCCGAGAGGACAAGTCCCCTGAGCCGACGGAGAGTAAATGCACGGTCCTGCCTATGCTCCCAACCCCTCCCCCTCCCCCCAAGGTTCCCAGTGACCCCAGCACTCCCTCCCAAATTGGGCTTACATTTGACTTTAATTTAAGTTCTTTTAATGTTGCCTTAATATGCCTTAATGAGCTTTCTTTTCCCTGCTTTACTTAGCTTTCTGTCTGTGTGTTCGCCTTTGTATCATATTTAATAACCCCCCCATAGCGCTTTCCCTAAGATGGGGCCCTGTCGCGACGTTTCGGAACAGTTTGTCCTTCTTCAGGCGGGACCCCATCTGGCCGTATTCGGCTTATGTATCGTGCCTAAATTGGCTTCTTCTTATCTCCCTTTTGAGTTTGCTCTGTGTGCTCTATTCGGCTTCTGTGTGCTCTATTCGGCTTTGTCTACTATTCCTGCTTTCTTTGGTTCTCTTCTCTGTTTTGAGTTTTGGTCTGCATAATTTAGCTTCTATCTCTAATTTGAGTTTGTTTGTCCTTTTAAATATTTATCCGGGTGTGATGGTGGATGCAGTTTAACGTCATACCCAGGACTGATATTCCCTTTGGCACCCCCTTTAACTTTCCTTTCCATCCATTGCTTTCGCCATTCATTTCAATCCAATCCCCCCTACTATATACCTCCATACTACCACATACCCCAAAGTCCACACAAGCACGAACACTCCCTTCCCAAATTTAGTGCTTCAACGATGGCTGTTTGCCTTTAATCGGAGCTATACAATCATTGGACTACTCGATTTGAGTTAGTCCTCCCCCCCATAGTCGATCCGGGTCCGAGTTGCAAGAGTCCAGGTTCCAGGTAAGTACAGGTGAGTATATAGATTCCCATCCCAAAATCCAATACGGTAAGTATGCAAAATTAGCTTTTCTCCAATTAGGGTTACAGTTGTACCACCAACTTGGGTTATCTCCAATTAGGGTTAATCACAAATTCGAATGGTTGAGGTTAGTATGAGGTACAGGTAAGGCGTAGTGACCGTGCATATGGGCTGGGGCCATCTGAGTCCCCCAAGGGTTAAGGTTAGGGCCGAGAAGGCGGCACTGGCTGGTTAGGTTTTAGGGTCAGAGACCCCCGCGCCATGCCGAGAGGACAAGTCCCCTGAGCCGACGGAGAGTAAATGCACGGTCCTGCCTATGCTCCCAACCCCTCCCCCTCCCCCCAAGGTTCCCAGTGACCCCAGCACTCCCTCCCAAATTGGGCTTACATTTGACTTTAATTTAAGTTCTTTTAATGTTGCCTTAATATGCCTTAATGAGCTTTCTTTTCCCTGCTTTACTTAGCTTTCTGTCTGTGTGTTCGCCTTTGTATCATATTTAATAACCCCCCCATAGCGCTTTCCCTAAGATGGGGCCCTGTCGCGACGTTTCGGAACAGTTTGTCCTTCTTCAGGCGGGACCCCATCTGGCCGTATTCGGCTTATGTATCGTGCCTAAATTGGCTTCTTCTTATCTCCCTTTTGAGTTTGCTCTGTGTGCTCTATTCGGCTTCTGTGTGCTCTATTCGGCTTTGTCTACTATTCCTGCTTTCTTTGGTTCTCTTCTCTGTTTTGAGTTTTGGTCTGCATAATTTAGCTTCTATCTCTAATTTGAGTTTGTTTGTCCTTTTAAATATTTATCCGGGTGTGATGGTGGATGCAGTTTAACGTCATACCCAGGACTGATATTCCCTTTGGCACCCCCTTTAACTTTCCTTTCCATCCATTGCTTTCGCCATTCATTTCAATCCAATCCCCCCTACTATATACCTCCATACTACCACATACCCCAAAGTCCACACAAGCACGAACACTCCCTTCCCAAATTTAGTGCTTCAACGATGGCTGTTTGCCTTTAATCGGAGCTATACAATCATTGGACTACTCGATTTGAGTTAGTCCTCCCCCCCATAGTCGATCCGGGTCCGAGTTGCAAGAGTCCAGGTTCCAGGTAAGTACAGGTGAGTATATAGATTCCCATCCCAAAATCCAATACGGTAAGTATGCAAAATTAGCTTTTCTCCAATTAGGGTTACAGTTGTACCACCAACTTGGGTTATCTCCAATTAGGGTTAATCACAAATTCGAATGGTTGAGGTTAGTATGAGGTACAGGTAAGGCGTAGTGACCGTGCATATGGGCTGGGGCCATCTGAGTCCCCCAAGGGTTAAGGTTAGGGCCGAGAAGGCGGCACTGGCTGGTTAGGTTTTAGGGTCAGAGACCCCCGCGCCATGCCGAGAGGACAAGTCCCCTGAGCCGACGGAGAGTAAATGCACGGTCCTGCCTATGCTCCCAACCCCTCCCCCTCCCCCCAAGGTTCCCAGTGACCCCAGCACTCCCTCCCAAATTGGGCTTACATTTGACTTTAATTTAAGTTCTTTTAATGTTGCCTTAATATGCCTTAATGAGCTTTCTTTTCCCTGCTTTACTTAGCTTTCTGTCTGTGTGTTCGCCTTTGTATCATATTTAATAACCCCCCCATAGCGCTTTCCCTAAGATGGGGCCCTGTCGCGACGTTTCGGAACAGTTTGTCCTTCTTCAGGCGGGACCCCATCTGGCCGTATTCGGCTTATGTATCGTGCCTAAATTGGCTT
>NW_027520901.1:12500-23395 GCF_051991255.1 Vanacampus margaritifer
GTTGGTGCCTGTGTTCGGGGCTTGTTGCTGGTCGTTGGTGCCTGTGTTCGGGGCTTGTTGCTGGTCGTTGGTGCCTGTGTTCGGGGCTTGTTGCTGGCTGTTGGGGCCTGTGTTCGGGGCTTGTTGCTGGCCGTTGGTGCCTGTGTTCGGGGCTTGTTGCTGGTCGTTGGTGCCTGTGTTCGGGGCTTGTTGCTGGTCGTTGGTGCCTGTGTTCGGGGCTTGTTGCTGGTCGTTGGTGCCTGTGTTCGGGGCTTGTTGCTGGCCGTTGGGGCCTGTGTTCGGGGCTTGTTGCTGGCCGTTGGTGCCTGTGTTCGGGGCTTGTTGCTGGTCGTTGGTGCCTGTGTTCGGGGCTTGTTGCTGGTCGTTGGTGCCTGTGTTCGGGGCTTGTTGCTGGTCGTTGGTGCCTGTGTTCGGGGCTTGTTGCTGGCCGTTGGGGCCTGTGTTCGGGGCTTGTTGCTGGCCGTTGGTGCCTGTGTTCGGGGCTTGTTGCTGGTCGTTGGTGCCTGTGTTCGGGGCTTGTTGCTGGCCGTTGGGGCCTGTGTTCGGGGCTTGTTGCTGGCCGTTGGTGCCTGTGTTCGGGGCTTGTTGCTGGTCGTTGGTGCCTGTGTTCGGGGCTTGTTGCTGGTCGTTGGTGCCTGTGTTCGGGGCTTGTTGCTGGTCGTTGGTGCCTGTGTTCGGGGCTTGTTGCTGGTCGTTGGTGCCTGTGTTCGGGGCTTGTTGCTGGTCGTTGGTGCCTGTGTTCGGGGCTTGTTGCTGGCTGTTGGGGCCTGTGTTCGGGGCTTGTTGCTGGCCGTTGGTGCCTGTGTTCGGGGCTTGTTGCTGGTCGTTGGTGCCTGTGTTCGGGGCTTGTTGCTGGTCGTTGGTGCCTGTGTTCGGGGCTTGTTGCTGGTCGTTGGTGCCTGTGTTCGGGGCTTGTTGCTGGCCGTTGGGGCCTGTGTTCGGGGCTTGTTGCTGGCCGTTGGTGCCTGTGTTCGGGGCTTGTTGCTGGTCGTTGGTGCCTGTGTTCGGGGCTTGTTGCTGGTCGTTGGTGCCTGTGTTCGGGGCTTGTTGCTGGTCGTTGGTGCCTGTGTTCGGGGCTTGTTGCTGGTCGTTGGTGCCTGTGTTCGGGGCTTGTTGCTGGTCGTTGGTGCCTGTGTTCGGGGCTTGTTGCTGGTCGTTGGTGCCTGTGTTCGGGGCTTGTTGCTGGCCGTTGGGGCCTGTGTTCGGGGCTTGTTGCTGGCCGTTGGTGCCTGTGTTCGGGGCTTGTTGCTGGTCGTTGGTGCCTGTGTTCGGGGCTTGTTGCTGGCCGTTGGGGCCTGTGTTCGGGGCTTGTTGCTGGCCGTTGGTGCCTGTGTTCGGGGCTTGTTGCTGGTCGTTGGTGCCTGTGTTCGGGGCTTGTTGCTGGTCGTTGGTGCCTGTGTTCGGGGCTTGTTGCTGGTCGTTGGTGCCTGTGTTCGGGGCTTGTTGCTGGTCGTTGGTGCCTGTGTTCGGGGCTTGTTGCTGGTCGTTGGTGCCTGTGTTCGGGGCTTGTTGCTGGTCGTTGGTGCCTGTGTTCGGGGCTTGTTGCTGGCTGTTGGGGCCTGTGTTCGGGGCTTGTTGCTGGCCGTTGGTGCCTGTGTTCGGGGCTTGTTGCTGGTCGTTGGTGCCTGTGTTCGGGGCTTGTTGCTGGTCGTTGGTGCCTGTGTTCGGGGCTTGTTGCTGGTCGTTGGTGCCTGTGTTCGGGGCTTGTTGCTGGCCGTTGGGGCCTGTGTTCGGGGCTTGTTGCTGGCCGTTGGTGCCTGTGTTCGGGGCTTGTTGCTGGTCGTTGGTGCCTGTGTTCGGGGCTTGTTGCTGGTCGTTGGTGCCTGTGTTCGGGGCTTGTTGCTGGTCGTTGGTGCCTGTGTTCGGGGCTTGTTGCTGGTCGTTGGTGCCTGTGTTCGGGGCTTGTTGCTGGTCGTTGGTGCCTGTGTTCGGGGCTTGTTGCTGGTCGTTGGTGCCTGTGTTCGGGGCTTGTTGCTGGCCGTTGGGGCCTGTGTTCGGGGCTTGTTGCTGGCCGTTGGTGCCTGTGTTCGGGGCTTGTTGCTGGTCGTTGGTGCCTGTGTTCGGGGCTTGTTGCTGGCCGTTGGGGCCTGTGTTCGGGGCTTGTTGCTGGCCGTTGGTGCCTGTGTTCGGGGCTTGTTGCTGGTCGTTGGTGCCTGTGTTCGGGGCTTGTTGCTGGTCGTTGGTGCCTGTGTTCGGGGCTTGTTGCTGGTCGTTGGTGCCTGTGTTCGGGGCTTGTTGCTGGTCGTTGGTGCCTGTGTTCGGGGCTTGTTGCTGGTCGTTGGTGCCTGTGTTCGGGGCTTGTTGCTGGTCGTTGGTGCCTGTGTTCGGGGCTTGTTGCTGGTCGTTGGTGCCTGTGTTCGGGGCTTGTTGCTGGTTGTTGGCGGGGCTCCATGATGGCGGGTGACCAGGGGCGACTGGCGGGTGACCAGGGGTCAAAATCGGCTGGCGGGTGCCCAGGGGTTGACATTGGATGGCGGGTGACCAGGGGTCAAAATCGGCTGGCGGGTGCCCAGGGGTTGACATTGGATGGAGGGTGCCCAGGGGTCAAAATCGACTGGCGGGTGCCCAGGGGTTGACATTGAATGGCGGGTGCCCAGGGGTCGAAATCGACTGGCGGGTGCCCAGGGGTTGACATTGGATGGCGGGTGCCCAGGGGTCGAAATCGACTGGCGGGTGCCCAGGGGTTGACATTGGATGGCGGGTGCCCAGGGGTCGAAATCGACTGGCGGGTGCCCAGGGGTTGACATTGGATGGCGGGTGCCCAGGGGTCGAAATCGACTGGCGGGTGCCCAGGGGTTGACATTGGATGGCGGGTGCCCAGGGGTCGAAATCGACTGGCGGGTGCCCAGGGGTTGACATTGGATGGCGGGTGCCCAGGGGTCGAAATCGACTGGCGGGTGCCCAGGGGTTGACATTGGATGGCGGGTGCCCAGGGGTCGAAATCGACTGGCGGGTGCCCAGGGGTTGACATTGGATGGCGGGTGCCCAGGGGTTGACATTGGATGGCGGGTGCCCAGGGGTCAAAATCGACTGGCGGGTGCCCAGGGGTTGACATTGGATGGCGGGTGCCCAGGGGTCGAAATCGACTGGCGGGTGCCCAGGGGTTGACATTGGATGGCGGGTGCCCAGGGGTCGAAATCGACTGGCGGGTGCCCAGGGGTTGACATTGGATGGCGGGTGCCCAGGGGTCAAAATCGACTGGCGGGTGCCCAGGGGTTGAAATTGACCAGGGGGAGAGCGCCTGCCATAGCCGAAATAGGAGCGCTATGGGCGGCCTGCCTCAGCAGATTTGGCCCCCCAAATCCTGGTTCTCAAAAATTTTCAAAGTCAACTTTTTTCAAAATATTTTCAGAGTGCCACTTCCCAGGGGGATTCTCGCCTGCCATAGCCGAAATAGGAGCGCCATGGGCGGCCTGCCTCAGCACATTTGGCCCCCCAAATCCTGGTTCTCAAAAATTTTCAAAGTCAACTTTTTTCAAAATATTTTCAGAGTGCCACTTCCCAGGGGGATTCTCGCCTGCCATAGCCAAAATAGGAGCGCCATGGGCGGCCTCAGTGAGCACATTTGGCCCCCCCATCCTGGAGCGCCATGGACCAGGGGGAGAGCGCCTCTCTTTGGGGCTTGTTGCTGGCTGTTGGCGGGGCTCCATGGACCAGGGGGAGAGCGCCATGGACCAGGGGGAGAGCGCCTCTCTTCGGGGCTTGATGCCTGTTGGCGGGGCTCCATGGACCAGGGGGAGAGCGCCTCTCTGTGGGGCTTGTTGCTGGCTATTGGCGGGGCTCCATGGACCAGGGGGAGAGCGCCTCTCTTTGGGGCTTGTTGCTGGCTGTTGGCGGGGCTCCATGGACCAGGGGGAGAGCGCCATGGACCAGGGGGAGAGCACCTGCCATAGCCGAAATAAGAGCACTATAGGCGGCCGCCCTCAGCACATTTGGCCCCCCAAATCCTGGTTCTCAAAAATTTTCAAAGTCAACTTTTTTCAAAATATTTTCAGAGTGCCACTTCCCAGGGGGATTCTCGCCTGCCATAGCCGAAATAGGAGCGCCATGGGCGGCCTCAGTGAGCACATTTGGCCCCCCCATCCTGGAGCGCCATGGACCAGGGGGAGAGCGCCTCTCTTTGGGGCTTGTTGCTGGCTGTTGGCGGGGCTCCATGGACCAGGGGGAGAGCGCCATGGACCAGGGGGAGAGCGCCTCTCTTCGGGGCTTGATGCCTGTTGGCGGGGCTCCATGGACCAGGGGGAGAGCGCCTCTCTTTGGGGCTTGTTGCTGGCTATTGGCGGGGCTCCATGGACCAGGGGGAGAGCGCCTCTCTTTGGGGCTTGTTGCTGGCTGTTGGCGGGGCTCCATGGACCAGGGGGAGAGCGCCATGGACCAGGGGGAGAGCACCTGCCATAGCCGAAATAAGAGCACTATAGGCGGCCGCCCTCAGCACATTTGGCCCCCCAATCCTGGTTCTCAAATTTTTTCAAAGTCAACTTTTTTCGAAATATTTTCAGAGTGCCACCTCCAGCGGGGGCTCTCGCCTGCCATAGCCGAAATAAGAGCACTATGGGCGGCCGCCCTCAGCACATTTGGCCCCCCCATCCTGGAGCGCCATGGACCAGGAGGAGAGCGCCTCTCTTCGGGGCTTGATGCCTGTTGGCGGGGCTCCATGGACCAGGGGGAGAGCGCCTCTCTTTGGGGCTTGTTGCTGGCTGTTGGCGTGGCTCCATGGACCAGGGGGAGAGCGCCATGGACCAGGGGGAGAGCACCTGCCATAGCCGAAATAAGAGCACTTTAGGCGGCCGCCCTCAGCACATTTGGCCCCCCCATCCTGGAGCGCCATGGACCAGGAGGAGAGCGCCTCTCTTCGGGGCTTGATGCCTGTTGGCGGGGCTCCATGGACCAGGGGGAGAGCGCCTCTCTTTGGGGCTTGTTGCTGGCTGTTGGCGTGGCTCCATGGACCAGGGGGAGAGCGCCATGGACCAGGGGGAGAGCACCTGCCATAGCCGAAATAAGAGCACTATAGGCGGCCGCCCTCAGCACATTTGGCCCCCCCATCCTGGAGCGCCATGGACCAAGGGGAGAGCGCCTCTCTTCGGGGCTTGATGCCTGTTGGCGGGGCTCCATGGACCAGGGGGAGAGCGCCTCTCTTTGGGGCTTGTTGCTGGCTGTTGGCGTGGCTCCATGGACCAGGGGGAGAGCGCCATGGACCAGGGGGAGAGCACCTGCCATAGCCGAAATAAGAGCACTATAGGCGGCCGCCCTCAGCACATTTGGCCCCCCCATCCTGGAGCGCCATGGACCAGGGGGAGAGCGCCTCTCTTCGGGGCTTGATGCCTGTTGGCGGGGCTCCATGGACCAGGGGGAGAGCGCCTCTCTTTGGGGCTTGTTGCTGGCTGTTGGCGTGGCTCCATGGACCAGGGGGAGAGCGCCATGGACCAGGGGGAGAGCACCTGCCATAGCCGAAATAAGAGCACTATAGGCGGCCGCCCTCAGCACATTTGGCCCCCCCATCCTGGAGCGCCATGGACCAAGGGGAGAGCGCCTCTCTTCGGGGCTTGATGCCTGTTGGCGGGGCTCCATGGACCAGGGGGAGAGCGCCTCTCTTTGGGGCTTGTTGCTGGCTGTTGGCGTGGCTCCATGGACCAGGGGGAGAGCGCCATGGACCAGGGGGAGAGCACCTGCCATAGCCGAAATAAGAGCACTATAGGCGGCCGCCCTCAGCACATTTGGCCCCCCCATCCTGGAGCGCCATGGACAAGGGGGAGAGCGCCTCTCTTCGGGGCTTGATGCCTGTTGGCGGGGCTCCATGGACCAGGGGGAGAGCGCCTCTCTTTGGGGCTTGTTGCTGGCTGTTGGCGTGGCTCCATGGACCAGGGGGAGAGCGCCATGGACCAGGGGGAGAGCACCTGCCATAGCCGAAATAAGAGCACTATAGGCGGCCGCCCTCAGCACATTTGGCCCCCCCATCCTGGAGCGCCATGGACAAGGGGGAGAGCGCCTCTCTTCGGGGCTTGTTGCTGGCTGTTGGCGGGGCTCCATGTACCAGGGGGAGAGCGCCATGGACCAGGGGGAGAGTGCCTCTCTTCGGGGCTTGATGCCTGTTGGCGGGGCTCCATGGACCAGGGAGAGAGCGCCTCTCTTTGGGGCTTGTTGCTGGCTGTTGGCGGGGCTCCATGGACCAGGGGGAAAGCGCCATGGACCAGGGGGAGAGCGCCTGCCATAGCCGAAATAGGAGCACTATAGGCGGCCGCCCTCAGCACATTTGGCCTGTCGCCGCTGTCCGCTGGCCGCTGTCCGCTGGCCGCTGTCCGCTGGCCGCTGTCCGCTTTCCCCTTTACTTTCAGCACTTTCAGCACTTTCAGCACTTTCAGCACTTCCAGCACTTCCAGCACTTCCAGCACTTCCAGCTCTTCCCCCTCTTTCCCTTCTTCCAACTGCGGGCGCGCCGGGCGCACAGGGGCTCGTGCGGAGGGGTGTGTGTGCGTGCATGTGCCGAACAAGGAGGAGAGCGCCTCACTTCGGGGCTTGTCGCTGGCCGTCGGCGGGGCTCCAAGGACCAGGGGGAGAGCGCCTCTCTTTGGGGGCTTGATGCTGGCTGTTGGCGCGTGTCTTCGGGGCTCCACGGACCAGTGGGAGAGCGCCTGTCTTCGGGGCTTGATGCTGGCCGTTTGCGGGACTCCATGGACCAGGGGGAGAGCGCCATGGACCAGGGGGAGAGCGTCTCTCTTCAGGGATTGACCAGGGCTCCAATCTTCCCATTGAAATGAATGGCGGGTGACCAGGCGTCCAAATCCCCCATTGAAATGAAGGCCGGATGCCCAGGGCTCCAATCTCCCCATTGAAATGAATGGCGGGTGACCGGGCGTCCAAATCCCCCATTGAAATGAAGGCCGGGTGCCCAGGGCTCCAATCTCCCCATTGAAATGAATGGCGGGTGACCGGGCGTCCAAATCCCCCATTGAAATGAAGGCCGGGTGCCAAGGGCTCCAATCTCCCCATTGAAATGAATGCCGGGTGACCGGGCGTCCAAATCCCCCATTGAAATGAAGGCCGGGTGCCCAGGGCTCCAATCTCCCCATTGAAATGAATGGCGGGTGACCGGGCGTCCAAATCCCCCATTGAAATGAAGGCCGGGTGCCCAGGGCTCCAATCTCCCCAGTGAAATGAATGGCGGGTGACCAGGCGTCCAAATCCCCCATTGAAATGAAGGCCGGGTGCCCAGGGCTCCAATCTCCCCATTGAAATGAATGGCGGGTGACCAGGCGTCCAAATCCCCCATTGAAATGAAGGCCGGGTGCCCAGGGCTCCAATCTCCCCAGTGAAATGAATGGCGGGTGACCAGGCGTCCAAATCCCCCATTGAAATGAAGGCCGGGTGCCCAGGGCTCCAATCTCCCCAGTGAAATGAATGGCGGGTGACCAGGCGTCCAAATCCCCCATTGAAATGAAGGCCGGGTGCCCAGGGCTCCAATCTCCCCATTGAAATGAATGGCGGGTGACCAGGCGTCCAAATCCCCCATTGAAATGAAGGCCGGGTGCCCAGGGCTCCAATCTCCCCATTGAAATGAATGGCGGGTGACCAGGCGTCCAAATCCCCCATTGAAATGAAGGCCGGGTGACCAGGCGTCCAAATCCCCCATTGAAATGAAGGCCGGGTGCCCAGGGCTCCAATCTCCCCATTGAAATGAATGGCGGGTGACCAGACGTCCAAATCCCCCATTGAAATGAAGGCCGGATGCCCAGGGCTCCAATCTCCCCATTGAAATGAATGCCGGGTGACCAGGCGTCCATATCCCCCCCCCATTGAAATGAATGACGGGTGACCAGGCAGGCGAGAGCCCCCGCTGCAGAGGCTCCAGAGGTGGCACTCTGAAAATATTTCAAAAAAAGTTGACTTTGAAATTTTTGGAGAACCAGGATTTGGGGGGGGCAAATGTGCTGAGGCAGGCCGCCCATAGTGCTCCTATTTCGGCCTGGGCGCGCCAGAGCACCCCCCTGGAAGTGGCACTCTGAAAATAATTAAAAAAAAATGACTTTGAAAATTTTTGAGAACCAGGATTTGGGGGGGGCAAATGTGCTGAGGCAGGCCGCCCATAGTGCTCCTATTTCGGCCTGGGCGCGCCAGAGCACCCCCCTGGAAGTGGCACTCTGAAAATAATTAAAAAAAAATGACTTTGAAAATTTTTGAGAACCAGGATTTGGGGGGGGCAAATGTGCTGAGGCAGGCCGCCCATAGTGCTCCTATTTCGGCCTGGGCGCGCCAGAGCACCCCCCTGGAAGTGGCACTCTGAAAATAATTCGAAAAAAGATGACTTTGAAAATTTTTGAGAACCAGGATTTGGGGGGGCAAATCTGCTCAGGCAGGCCGCCCATAGTGCTCCTATTTCGGCCTGGGCGAGCCAGAGCCCCCCCTGGAAGTGCCCCATTCATTTTCAATGGCCGGGTGACCAGGCGTCGAAAAATGCCATAGGAAATGAATGGGGCCCATTCATTTTCAATGGCCGGGTGACCAGGGGGCCAGTACCACCTGCCGCCATTAGGGGCGCTGTAGATAGGGGACCTCGTCCCCCCATTCGAGAGGTTTGCCCCCAAACCTCAAAATGTATGGGGTACAATATCAGGAGCGAGCTTTTTAAGACGAAAAATTTTCAGAGTCAACTTTCTTCGAAATATTTTCAGAGTGCCACTTCCCAGGGGGATTCTCGCTTGCCAAGGCCGAGATAAGAGCACTATGGGCGGCCTGCCTCAACACATTTGGCCCCCCCAAATCCTGGTTCTCAAAAATTTTCAAAGTCAACTTTTTTCGAAATATTTTCAGAGTGCCACTTCCCAGGGGGATTCTCGCTTGCCAAGGCCGAGATAAGAGCACTATGGGCGGCCTGCCTCAGCACATTTGGCCCCCCCAAATCCTGGTTCTCAAAAATTTTCAAAGTCTGCTTTTTTCGAAATATTTTCAGAGTGCCACTTCCCAGGGGGATTCTCGCTTGCCAAGGCCGAGATAAGAGCACTATGGGCGGCCTGCCTCAGTACATTTGGCCCCCCCAAATCCTGGTTCTCAAAAATTTTCAAAGTCTGCTCTTTTCGAAATATTTTCAGAGTGCCACTTCCCAGGGGGATTCTCGCTTGCCAAGGCCGAGATAAGAGCACTATGGGCGGCCTGCCTCAGCACATTTGGCCCCCCCCAAATCCTGGTTCTCAAAAATTTTCAAAGTCTGCTCTTTTCGAAATATTTTCAGAGTGCCACTTCCCAGGGGGATTCTCGCTTGCCAAGGCCGAGATAAGAGCACTATGGGCGGCCTGCCTCAGCACATTTGGCCCCCCCCAAATCCTGGTTCTCAAAAATTTTCAAAGTCTGCTCTTTTCGAAATATTTTCAGAGTGCCACTTCCCAGGGGGATTCTCGCTTGCCATGGCCGAGATAAGAGCACTATGGGCGGCCTGCCTCAGCACATTTAACCCCCCCCCAAAATGCGCCCACCCACCTTCTCCCACGTTACGAGCCGCATGCAAGACCCGCCTTCGGAGGGCCCCCGCCGGCCGGCCTCGCGCCGGTGTTCGGGCGGGCGGCTCCTCCGGCTCGCGGGTCGCCTTCCAGCGCCCCGGCGACACGCGAACGTCGGCCCGATGGCCAGCGCCCGCACGCCCCGGCGCGCCCGATCGGAAGCGAGGCCGAGACGCACCCCACGCTCCGTACCCCGGAGCTGTCACCTGGCTGTCCTACGACGGAGCCCGGCGCCCCGCAGGCCCTCTCGTCCCCCACAGACCCGCGCTCACGCCTCGTCAGGGGGAGCTTGGCGCCCGCAGGCGGCGGCGGTGCCTCCGGAAGCACGGTTTCTCAAACCCTCCCACGAACCGAACACGTAAGGCGAGGCCGAAGCACCTGGCACGCCGCGCCGAGGGAGGAGGCCCCCTACCTCGCTCCCTCCCCGCACCGCAAAGCCCGAAAGGCAATCGTACGCCCGCCGGCCGGGCGGCGGCGGCGTCCGTGGCCGGCCAGTCCGGCCTTCTCGCCGCCCTTCGCCCCGGCCGCGCCAGAGGCTACCTGGTTGATCCTGCCAGTAGCATATGCTTGTCTCAAAGATTAAGCCATGCAAGTCTAAGTACACACGGCCCGTACAGTGAAACTGCGAATGGCTCATTAAATCAGTTATGGTTCCTTTGATCGCTCCGCCGTTACTTGGATAACTGTGGCAATTCTAGAGCTAATACATGCAAACGAGCGCCGACCCCCGGGGACGCGCGCATTTATCAGACCCAAAACCCACGCGGGTTCGGCGGGCGGCGGGCCGCGTTCCTCTGTCCCCGCTCTCCCACCCGCCCGCCACCCGGCGGGAGAGGGAGGAGGGCGGGCGGCGGGGAGCCACCCCCGCTCGCCGGCCCGGCCCTCTTGGTGACCCTAGATAACCTCGAGCCGATCGCCGGCCCTCCGCGGCGGCGACGTCTCATTCGAATGTCTGCCCTATCAACTTTCGATGGTACTTTCTGCGCCTACCATGGTGACCACGGGTAACGGGGAATCAGGGTTCGATTCCGGAGAGGGAGCCTGAGAAACGGCTACCACATCCAAGGAAGGCAGCAGGCGCGCAAATTACCCACTCCCGACTCGGGGAGGTAGTGACGAAAAATAACAATACAGGACTCTTTCGAGGCCCTGTAATTGGAATGAGCGCATTCCAAACCCCTGGGCGAGGAACCATTGGAGGGCAAGTCTGGTGCCAGCAGCCGCGGTAATTCCAGCTCCAATAGCGTATCTTAAAGTTGCTGCAGTTAAAAAGCTCGTAGTTGGATCTCGGGACGCGAGCTGACGGTCCGCCGCGAGGCGAGCCACCGTCTGTCCCAGCCCCTGCCTCTCGGCAGCCCCCGGGATGCCCTTGACTGCGGTGTCCCGCTTCGGGGCCCGAAGCGTTTA